>NW_013665968.1:46073-73049 GCF_000517525.1 Limulus polyphemus | reverse complement strand
ATGTTATTTTATCATGTAAATAGATTAGCGATGTTCTTTTGTCATGTAAATAGATTAGCGATGTTATTTTATCATGTAAATAGATTAGCGATGTTCTTTTGTCATGTAAATAGATTGTCCTCATCACTGGCGTAACCAGGATTTGGAGGTTGGGGGGGGGGGGGTTTACCAAAGGACCCCAAAGAATCGATTTAATATTTCATATTAAGTGAATCCAAAGAACATTATTTGTGGGGAGTGGGGAATAAGAAAGAAGCTTTCTCTCTATTATTTTATTTTCTTTCTTCTAATAATTTTTGAACAAATCTCCGAAACCCATCTTTACAGAGATAAAGGGGGAAGCGGCCTCTGGTTTTCTATCTTTATTACTATCTTATTATTAGACGCGTAATTTGGCTAAAGATAAATATGCGACGAATATAAGAATTTACAAATAAATAATTAAAGTTATATACATACTAGCTGGAGTACCCGTCCGTTGGACGGGTGAAATAAAAACTCGTTTGGAACAAAGGATAGGAAATTGTTCTTCTATTTTTTTTTCTTAACATAATAAACATTAAAAACGCAATGAAAATACATAAAGGTACCAATACTGTCAAGAGATGCTAACATAGTAGTTGTTTTGTTTTTCGAAATTAGATGGGGGGTCCAAATCCCCAAACCTTTCTTGACTCTCCTCGTACCATCCCGTATCACTGTGTCATGTTTGGTGTTGGTTGATCAAGAGATCTGGAAACGTATAAGAAACAGATGGTTGAAAGGTACGAACAAACGAACACAAACTTAGCTTTATAAATTAGATTGAACGGCATGCAAAAATGAGTTTTATATGCTGGGGGGAAATTATTATGACAACGCTTTGTTGGTAACGTAATAATGCTGGTGGAAACCCTTATATTGCACGGTATCAGAAGTGTTCTTTTTTGTGATAAATTAAAGCAGTTTAAATACATCTCGATAATATGGTCATCATAGTTTAGGTTTTAAACGCTGAGGTGGTTCATTAAGTTTTAGACAGACACATTTTATACAGTATTACAGTAGAAAGGAGCTTACCTCGCTACAAAGTTATTCATACTTTCCTACCAACGACTTTATTGTTTAATCTTATACACAGGTCCCCCCCCCCAAAAAAAAGCTTTGTTTTTAAAAGTTTGTTCTTTCGTTGCTCTATATCTATTACTATAATTTCAGTATCTTTCTTGTTTTGTTTTAAGCCCAAACCTGTATAATAAGCTATTTTGTGCTGTGCCAAAACAGAGATCGAATCCAGAATTTGAGCGTTATAATCCCTCAGTCTTACTGCTGATCCACAGGAGGGGAAAAATATCATATATTGTTTTTCTTCTTCTTCTTCTTCAGTTCGTAACTAACTCAGTAATGGCTAATTTAACTAACTCATAAGTCTCAGCGAGTGTTATTTTATTTGGATTGGAATAAAAGAAACGTAGCGTTTCAATCTTTCTATCCACAATGTGGAATCCAACAATATCCACAGCATCAATAATAAAATAATAAGACGCTGTAAAACCTCAGTTTTCTTACTAATTAATTAGTGAGCTTGTTAAAATTTAGCCTTAACGCTATAATGCCACTACAAAGCTATAAGAGTGAAAGAATGCAAAAAATATCACCTGCAACAAAACTAATAACAGTGAAAGAATGCAAAAAATATCACCTGGAACAAAGCTAATACGAGTGAAGGAATATAAAAAATATCACCTGCAACAAAGGGAGTATAGTGAAAGAATGTAATAAAATATATTTGCAACAAAGCTAATAAGAGTGAAGGAATGTAAAAAAATATCACCTGCAGCAAAGCTAATAGGAGTGAAGGAAAACAATAAAACGTTACCGCCTTCAACAAAATCCTCAAGCTATAAGTCTATGTATTTATAACGCTAAAATCAGGGGTTCGATTCCCATCGGTGGACAGAGCAGATAGCCCGATGTGGCTTTGCTTTAAGAAAACACACACGCACATAAAAATGAAGGAATTCAAAAAGATATTTTCTGAAATAGCATAAGTACAAAACTAGCTTACAATTTAAATTAATAGCACTTAATGTTAATGCATAATGTCGATCTGAGCATATACAAAGCAAAATGACTTAGCCATGTGACACGACTCAGAAACAATTGTAATTGTGCAGGAAAATTAATGTTCTATCTTATCATCAAGACTCACTCACTTTGTTGTCCATGAGAAATTCTTAGGTATAATGCTGACGGACAAATCATGAACCATCCTTTGCTTTATCTATAATAGCATCGTTAATGGCACTGAGTTGGAAAAATCCAAGTTCCAAAGACATCCTTCCTGCATGTAAGAACATGATGCTAAATTTCACAAACTTCATCCTACTGTGTGCTAAGTTTTAATGCACTACTTTAATGATTGTACTTAGTTTTGTGTTTCATGTGTCGTATTGACACATACTTAGCTGAGGCGAAAACTACATTATAGCAATAAACAACAGTTGATAATAATTCGGAATACTGGGTGTTACTACTGAAATAATGGTCAACCATCCCATATTGGGTGAAAATCACTCTTCTTTTTTTTTTCTATAACAAATTACTGAGAAACCAATTCTTAAACCGTACACCTCTTATAACCTGAGCATTTACTGTGTTTACGTTATACACGTAGCTAAGGTTCTTGTTCGATGTACAACCTCACGAGCGTGGCCAAGAATCCTCGTTCCTGTTAAGATAATTAAAATCATTCTCAGATAAAACATCTATCGTCAGAGGGAGTGGTTGTGTCAACCTCCTAAAAGCACCAATCTTTTATATTAGGCGACGACCTCTATTAGTAGAAACGTGAGCGTTTCTCAGGTGAGCAGTTATTTGAAAAAATCAGGTTATTGATTGCAGCAGTTAAGTATTGCTGAACACATCCTAAATATTATTGTAATATATTTCAACTTTTTAGTAAGTTTATAAATATATTTTCGCATTTTACCAAAACCTTGAAGCTGTAGGCAAACCAAATGTATTAAAACAGTCTTTATAATTCCGTCAAACATTTTGATTGTTAATCATTCAAGATTAACGAGTCAAAACAATATGAAAAACTTTATCATGACTGACTTGGTGTAACATTTGCTTGTGAAAGGGACTTACCAATAATATTTAGTGTAAGAAAAAATAATTGTTGATTATTAAGATCGGCGAATAAGTTATAAACTCTCAGTCAGGTTTAGCTCAGATATATTTCTATCATCAAACAATCGCAGAGTAGAAATGAACTATTATCAATACAATCAGTCCTAAGTTGTATATACTTTCAGTCAGGTTTACTTTAGCTATATTTGTATCAGCAAACAATCACTGAGTAGGGTTGAAACTATTATTAATGTTATCAATCCTGTGTGGTATATACTTTCAGTCAGGTTTACTTTAGCTATATTTGTATCAGCAAACACTCACTGAGTAGGGTTGAAACTATTATTAATGTTATCAATCCTGTGTGGTATATACTTTCAGTCAGGTTTACTTTAGCTATATTTGTATCATCAAACACTCACTGAGTAGGGTTGAAACTATTATTAATGTTATCAATCCTGTGTGGTATATACTTTCAGTCAGGTTTACTTTAGCTATATTTATATCATCAAACACTCACTGAGTAGGGTTGAAACTATTATTAATGTAATCAATCGTAAGTGGTATATACTCAGTCAGTTTTAGTTTAGATATACTTGTATCATCAAACACTCACTGAGTAGGGTTGAAACTATTATTAATATAATCAATGTCCTGGGTGGTATATGCCAACTAATTTCTTTAGTGAGAATCGTGTTTCACACCTCAGTGACGTCTCTTCATGCTCCACGTACTACGGGATGAGTCCCATTATTTCAACAACCAGTCGATGATGTCCTCTTAGCATATTGTTCAACAGCAGGTGACAGAGCACCTCGGCTTTAAGAATGCCATACCAAGTGTGAAATACTATCTAAAACTGAAGATGGGTGAATCATCCATTCTGATGATATACGTTACACAGGTGAACATAACGTAAGGTGAAACTACCAGACGACGAGGGAGAAGGGGAGGTAAGGATCTGGGTCGTTGAACAAGAAAGTCTTATAGAAAGTTTAAAAGTATTCGTGCCTCTAGTCCTAGTTAACCATCTGTCGCACATGTGAACAACTGGTAGTCTAGCCAATCTAAGTAATAACGTAAGCATAATGATTACGAGTTTTTGTCAGTTGGTATTTAATAAGAGCTCGCCTAGTCATCACCTACAGTGATCGTGGTTACAGGCCACCCAAACTTTATCTTCCGTGAATTTCCCCCTCCCCTCTCCGACAGGAAGTGAAGCAAGCCTAAAGCTCTTTCAAGCTGCTGTCGTATTGGTTAGTTGGCTTTGGTTTGTTTTAAATTAATATAGCTTTAAGTATACAGTTTGGTGAACAGCTACGGATTGATTAGTAATTAGATGTTGAAACCAGTGAAATGCACATTGACTTATTTAGTTGTTCTCACTTTTTTCTATGTTTTTTCTGGAATAATGAACGCTAAAGATGTTCTATGTGTATCTGTAGAGGACATTATCTGTCTTAATAACTGTAAAACTAGTAAATAATCGAGTGGTAATCCTTCACGTGAATATGTATTTTTTTGTAATTTTCTTTGTCTTTATAGTAATTTAAGAATGTCCTGCAGTGTTAGCAGAAGCGTAACTCTTTAACATTCCCTGAACAAAATGGATAAGTTTGAGAGTTACAGGAATAATCCTAGAGTGCTGTTAGGAACATAATGAACAAACTTAGCATGCTTATATTGTTTCAAGTGGCCCATAGAAATGATTAACTTTGGGGGCCAAGATAATTACTGTTACTCGAGAGGGTGAAATTTAGGTCAGTGTTTTTTGTTAGGCCCCATCTTGACTAGGTTGAGGCTAATACTCAAGTCGGGATGAGATATGAAACTATGGTGTTTAATCTGCTAGTTGAATAATACCCAGTTACCAGGGAAAATATAAAGAAAATTAAAGATGTTAGAATGTGAGACTTTAAATTAAAGCTCCACACATATAATAAAGAAACTCCATATTGCTACAAGGATGTAACATGACTTTCTTAAGAAATTATACACTTTAATAACATAGTAACCTTATTTGTGTTCCATCGTTCTACGCTTAAAGTGTTGATTGATCAAAAATCTTTTGGCTGAACTAGCTTTATGTTTAACATACACATTTTTCTTTGGACAGCAAAAAAGGCCTATAGTCAAAATTCATTGATGTCTAAAATGGAAATTAGCTCTGAAAACATCACAAACTATTAAAAAAGAAACGTTTACAATTCTTCAGCATTTCGCGTGCTATATTTTAAGCACTCGAGTGGGGGTGGTCAGTCACAATACAGTTGTTTGTCCGAATGTTGAAAATGTCTGAAGATTGCCCTTTGGAACTCGCTTTAGTTTAGATGAGCAGATATTGTTAAGAAAGAAAGTAAATTATGAAAATCACTAAGAGACAAGAGCAAGTTATAATACATTATATTACCATAGCCCGTCTTGAGCTATTTGTATAGTTTAGACGCCCATAAAACTAGAACTTGTATACTATACTTTTTTCAATCACCATTTTACGATTAAACGGGCTCGGAGGCTGAAATTTGATATAAAAAAAAAGACAAGTTTTGATTTGTTCATCAAAACTTCCTGAAGTTTTATATAAGAGCAAGTGGCAACATATCATTAAATCACGCCCCCCAGTGGTACAGCGCTAGAATCCGGGTTTCGATACCCGTGGTGGGCAGAGCACAGATAGTCCATTGTGTAGCTTTGTGCTTAATTACAAACAAACATTAAATCACTCGACATGCCACCTGGTAGCGCTATAAGACAATACGGAACATATTACAGTACAACTATGTGTACTACAATATTCTTACAATACAGAATGCCAGTTGAAAATTCTTAATATACAAAACTTTAGACGTTTTTTTGCATAATGTTCTGCACGTCAGTTTACATTTATATGCATTATATTTCATTAGATCACCACTCGGGGTTAGTAAAACTCATTTATTTAAACTAAGTCCTTATTTTGTTGAAAATTCTAGTCTTTTTCAACTAAGAAACATACATTTATAACCCATGGACATTTCACATCAATTTTCATTAATGTTATTATTTTTTATAACATACGATCAAAATAGAATTTATATAAATCAGAGAATTGTTGTTTAAGATTCATAACGTAGGTGAATTAATATGTAGAATTATAAACTGACTTTTTTCTACGTTAAAATGCTTTTTCTTTTTTGCTGCTTTCGGCCCTCTTATTTCAGTTTAACGAAAAAAGTCCGTGTATACTTCTATATAAAAATCAGAGAAATTAAATATCTGTATTAGTTCATAAGTCACAACTAAATGTGCAAAATTCTGTAAAAGTTTATTATAACTAGACATCAAATAGAAAAAAACTTTACATGACCATATATCTTACGAGTCATTAGTCAAAATGGAATAAAATTTTATTATAATTAGACATCAAACAGAAACTTTACATAATCATATATCTTACGAGTCATTAGTCAAAAGTGTATAAAATTTTATTATAATTAGACATCAAACAGAAAAAAGAAACTTTACATAACCATATATCTTACGAGTCATTAGTCAAAAGTGTATAAAATTTTATTATAATTAGACATCAAACAGAAAAAAAGAAACTTTACATAATCATATATCTTACGACTCATTAGTCAAAAGTGTATAAAATTTTGAAGCTAGATGTAATTTATAAAGTAATATTTTCGTTAATATAAACTTCCTACAATATTGAATTATTACCCTGTGAATTGTTCAGCAATAGATTTCGAAATTAGGGCATGTGTGTGTGTGTATATATGTTGTTAAGCGCAAAACTACCACAACGCGGGCTATCTGTGCTGTGCCCACCACGAATATCATATCGAAACCAAGTTTTTAGTGTTATAATCCTTCACATTTACCGCTGAGCCACTGGGGAGGGGGGGACCTAAGGGATGATGTGTTTAACATCTTGCTAAAAATCAGTACTTTTGATTAGCAAATGAAAATACCAGAACTTATTGAGATATTTTTCAAATATGATGAAAAGAGAAATTGACAAGACACTGAGCACTTGCATACGTTTTCTAAATCGTTGAAACTCTCCGCTATTTTTTCATAAATATTTGTTTGTTTTAGCGCAAAGCTACACAATAGGCAAGCGTTATAAGTCCGTAAACTTACCGGTGATCTAATGGGGACTTTCATAAACACCTAATGTGTTTGCTATGACAACTTGAGCCCAAGACGACATTCATTCTGCTAAAGTGTGTTTCACGTGAGTAATTTAAGTGGTGGCTGTTACGTGTATGCAAATTTTCTTTAATTTCTTTTTAGAAGTAGGAACAAGATTTCTACTTCACTACATCTCTGAATTCAACATAGTTTATTTTTGTGACAATACAAAAGGAACCGCTTTCTCATGACATAGTTACTAACCATATACTCTCAATTTCACACTGTGAAATAATTAAGGATTCGTTTTTTTAAGATATAGGAAGTACAATTTGATCATTAAAAAACTAAACAAGAAGAGACCACCACTCTATTACCCTCAATTTCACACTACCTTTTTCTAAAGATAGTAAGATATAGGCAGTACAACTTTGTCACTAAGAAACTAAACAAGAAGAGACCAGCACTCTACTACACTCAATTTCACACTGTCTTTTTCTAAGGACAGTAAGATGTAGGCAGTACAACTTTATCATTAAAAAACTCAGCAAAAGGAGAGCACCACGCTATTACCCTCAATTTCACACTACATTTTTCTAAGGACAGTAAGATATAGGCAGTACAACTTTGTCATTAAAAAACTAAACAAAAGAAGAGCATCACTCTATTACCCTCAATTTCACACTACCTTTTTCTAAGGATAGTAAGATATAGGCAGTACAACTTTGTCATTAAAAAACTAAACAATAAGAGACCAGCACTCTACTACTCTCAATTTCACACTGTCTTTTTCTTAGGACAGTAAGATATAGGCAGTACAACTCTGTCACTAAGAAACTAAACAAGACCAGCACTCTGCTTACTACTCTCAATTTCACACATTTATTTTTGTTATATAGACAGTAGAAAATGATACTTGCATTTGTAACTTAACTATTTGCCAAATCAAAACACAATAAGGTGATCAAATCTTGTCACTCATTTATACCAACTGGTCGAAATATCGTGGAAAATTCCAACTTCCGTTGGAACAAGGCGCTATTATATTGTATTTAGATAGCAAATCTGATAAACGCAAGACATGCAAATCTGATACATTTATAATATTCAAAAGTTTCTACAAATGTTTGAAAATAATTTGATATGAATCTTTAAAAAAAAAGTGGCACGTTTAACAGGGAACTAAAAGGGGATTTTAAAGTTAGTAATGATTTTTTATATCATCAACTTGATATAAGTGTGTTCTGTTTTTCGTGACTTATCTCTGACTAACATTTGAAGTTTACTTTCTTCATTATTTTTTCTAACAAGAAATCTCTCGGTGGGACAGTGGTAAGTTAACGGACTTACAACCCTCAAATCCTGAGTTCGATTTCACCCGGTGGACAGGACAGATATCCCAATGTCGCTTCGCTCTAACAAAACAACAACAAAAATCGCTAATATATATATATATATATATATATACAGTATAAAATATGACTTAATTATTTCTTTATTTTTGAATAACTGCTCTAGTCACCTGTACACTCGTGGGGTAGAACTTTTAACACTGGTCAAAATAATCCCTGTAGACTCTCGTGGGGTAGAACTTCTAACACTGGTCAAAATAATCTCTGCTGGCTCTCGTAGGGTAGAACTTCTAACACTGATCAAAATAATCCCACGAGAGCCAGCAGAGATTATTTTGACCAGTGTTAGAAGTTCTACCCCACGAGAGTCTACAGGGATTATTTTGACCAGTGTTAGAAGTTCTACCCTACGAGAGTCTACAGAGATTATTTTGACCAGTGTTAGAAGTTCTACCCCACGAGAGTCTACAAGGGTAGAACTTCTAACACTGGTCAAAATAATCTCTGTTGGCTCTCGTGGGGTAGAACTTTTAACACTAGTCAAAATAATCCCTGTAGACTCTCGTGGGGTAGAAATTTTAACACTGGTCAAAATACTCCCTGTAGACTCTCGTGGGGTAGAAATTTTAACACTGGTCAAAATACTCCAGGAAGGGTAAAACAAGAAGGGAAACCTTCAATGATTTCTTTAGATGAAGTACTTTATTTTGTGAAGTAAATATTACAAATACACCATCAGGTTATTTTAGAAGCAATGAATTGGAATTTCCTGCTTATGCATAAATTAACCATAACTATCTCCATTTTATTCAAATAAAAATGAATGTACATTTCAAGCTTCAGTCTACAACACCAATTATCCTCCAAGTTGAAACTGTAACACATGTGATGACGTCAATTATAAAACTCTTCATTTTTATCCTTTTACTCATGGATATTGCTGTTAAACATGTACATTGGTGAAAATATACAATTAAGGAACCCTCCCTTTTTTATGCGAGCATACCAGCTGTTTTATTATGCACATTGATAAACATTTTGACTTTATGCAGGCCGAGAGTTATATGATTCTGTTGTGTTATTTCCGAGAAATTAAGCAGCCCTATACAACACTGCTCGTAAGCGGGTTCTCAAAGTCGCGTTATTGTTAGAAACGTTATCTACAGATTACCACTGGTTCACTTAGCTGTAAGATTACAGAACATTTTCTAAAGAACGTTTTCATTTTTTTTTTCTCATTGAATGATGAGAAAATTCCGTTCTTTCAAAAACGACCACGACATCGCTATATGCAAAACAGAATCCACTGTTACTAAGTTATTACTTGATGTTTCAGTCCAGTTGGGGGAGTAAGTGTTGTTGTTTTTAAAGCATAATTATAGACTGTTGATTATGCATGGTATCTCCTGCCCGTATACAACCCGAGCTTCAATTTACTTTTCCTTCTCCCCATGCACGAGACTGTAGTTTTCAAACGGCCAATGGGATCATTAAATTGTACAGTGGGCCCAATAAAATGTATTTGATCCAGATGCTTATAAACGGAAAAGTCTTATCTTTTTCTTTAAATCTTTCGGTGTCATTATCAACAACTTTCAAGTTTCAGTGACTGACAACAAAAACAACATAGATTTGTCATTACTAATTACTACTAAGAAGAAGAAACTTTAACGTTGCCATGAATAGTTGAACAGCTAGAGAAACTGCCCTCTGTTGGTGTATTATTAAATAATATGAAGATCCTATCAGTATGTTTTATAAGTAGGTCTACAAGAAGTGGACAATACATTTCCTACAGTCTATCAAAAAATATTTTATTGTTCACATTATTTCAGTTATCTCTAATTCGTGAAGAACTCTTCAACGCTCTCAGAAAAATTCCACGACAGCAAACACTCCTAATTATATTGCCTATTTGTCGGTCTATTACAAACACACACACACATTGATATAACGCTAGCAAATATACAGTAGTTGTTTCTAAATAGGTAAAAAAAATATACATGTAATGGTACATAGCATATATTATATATATATATATTCTAATCACCAATCATTTATTAATATATACTTATATTTATAGACATGTACACACGTGTATATGTATTTCTCTGAGTCAACCGTGTGACGGCTGTGTACTCAAACCGTCTATTACATTGTACGTCATCAAAGCAGTCAGAAACTGTAAAGCAACTACTCTTTCTCCCTCCATCTACTATCGTGGTGGAAGCGGAGGAGCAGAACTAGTGGGTTCGGTGTTAAAGGGTGAATAGGCCTACAGCGTTTACGATCATTAACTAAGAATGGATCATTGCCTTTTATTCGATGGCTCACATACCCAACCCTCTAAAAGCCGTCATAAGTCACGTCGACAGTCGATAGTATTGCCAAGATCAAGTTGTTTCTTGCTATGCGAGCATCTTCCTTGCGTAGAGTCCGATTCTGTCAACAAGCCCCACATCTACCTTAGTTTACATTCATATCGTTAGATATATACAATACAACGCTCCTGATACAATAGTTAGCTTGTTTATATTTATAACACAATACATTCAGATATTGGTACTTCTGTGTAAGTTTCTAACACTACAATGGAAGGGGACACTTCCTTGATTTTACTACGCTTTTACGGCTTGCAATATATATAAGATCATGGAACTTACATATCATTATGACAGTTGTTTCAACCATTAGAACAGTATACTTATAATTATCTGTCAACAACACACTACCAGAACTTATATTCTGATAAATGTAGCCTTAGTTGAATATGGTGTCCCTATAGCGCAGTGGATAGCGCGTTGGATTTCTACTTTAAAGGTACCGGGTTCGTTCCCCGGCAGGAATGCCACCACCTAAGTCCATGATAAAAAAGGAGGAGGGTTGGAAGCGGGGCTAAAAAAAACCAACCTGCTAAAAAATTACTGCAACAACAACTTCCGTCGTCGGCGGAAGTTGGTGGGGCCCTATGCTCCAGTGGGAGTCTACAGGGATTATTATTATTTTTATTTATTTGAATATGATTATTATCTAGTTCATTACTGTTACAACATTATTTATGTATCCATCATCAAGACACTGTATCAGAGTTAATATTATGATAACAGTAATCTTGTTTATGAGTATTATCTAGTTCAGTACTGTTACAACAGTATCTATGTATTTGACATCAAGACACTGTATCAGAGTTTATATTCTGATAACAGTACGTTTATTTGATTCTATGAGTATTATCTAGTTCAGTACTGTCACAACAGTATCTATGTATTTAACATCAAGACACTGTATCAGAGTTAATGTTCTGATAACAGTAATCTTGTTTATGAGTATTATCTAGTTCAGTACTGTTACAACAGTATCTATGTATTTGACATCAAGACACTGTATCAGAGTTTATATTTTGATAACACTACGTTTATTTGACTCTATGAGTATTATCTATGTCTGTACTCTTAGAACAGTATTTATAAATTTGTGCTGCGATCTTGATCAATATTAAACTAATAATAATGCATAATCTTCTTCTATAATATGTGCCTTTAAGACTATTAATACCGCTAGGGGAATATACATCTGGACTGTTATAGTACTCTACCTAGATCAATAGAGGAATCGTAACAGCGCATTTACCGTGTTGACAGTGCCTATATATATATATGCTACCATATGGTTACTTCCATCTGCATTGCTACCAAATGTTCCTTTCTTCGTAGGGATCAAGGAAGATCCTTCTAAATCATTGGGAACGACGACTAAGTACACTAAAAATACTATATGGAGACCCTGCTAAATCACCGTTAATGGCATGGTCGCTGAAAAAGACTTTTTCTATTTACTATTATTATTATTATTGCAGTTTGGAGATAATGTCTTTTGCGTCCATATTTTTCTTTGCTTCACTGTGCTATCGTTTTACACTTCTTTCGCTCCTTCCTCTGATCCGCTCAGTCACGCGGTTCAAATTTCCGTTGCTTGGTCTGCTTGACTGTGCAGTTCCAAGACTGGCTATATTTTATGTTCCTTCTATATTTTTTCTCCCATCGTCCCCACTAGTTCCCCCTATCATCTTAATGTAGCCCATTTCTTTTTTCCCCCGAGTTTTTTTAACGCCTACGGTCTGGCGGTCGAAAACGCTGTTGAATGTCTTGGCGACGCATTTATCGCTTTGTAACGAAGGTTTTTTTTTTCTCGGCTCGTTAGGCTGTATTTGGTAGAAACAGCTGTTCATGCGTTTGTCCATCATCACTCATTCAGGACATATTTGTAGGATTCGACTGCTTCAGATATCTGTATCGGATTGTACTTCCGGTCTGTTGTGCGTGTGTGTGTGAGGAGGTTTTTAGCACTATTTCTTTTTATCGTTATTACAGAACATAAAAGTTATAGACGTGGAGCAGTATGCTGTCTAAGTTTGTTTTTCATTATTTCTAACATACTAAACGAAAAGATGATGTGCAAATATACACGTATCAGATTGCTGGTGGGTCATACGACATCACTCATTGGAGTTATTCGAAAGAAAGCCTTCTACACCCACGCCTAAAACGCAACACTGACCGAGAAAACATTAAAGTGGAGATAGTATTAAGAAATATATTGAAAACATAAATTCCGTTTATGATGAGCCTGGATAGAGTTTAGTGAATTAAAAACAAATATATGAACTGAGGGAGATGCACATTTATAGGAAGTTTCACCGATGTCGTCACTAACATATACAGAAAGAACAAGTAAAGATTTGAAATAAAAGTACGAGACACCAAGGTGTTAAAAGTAATAAAGTATCGCATGTTTATAACTGCACGACAAGAGGGTATACGTAATAGCACACGTTGTTGAGATGGGACACGAAATTGGAGTTTTTTTTAGCTTGCCGTTATGTAGATATGAGGTTCAGAGAAATAATGACATTTTATGTTTAGTTTGATACTAAAAGTCTGTTTTCTGATCACAAATTTTTGTGTGTGTATAAACAGAGGGATAAAATATCTTTAGGTTAAGTTAGAACCTATAAAATGAAGGAATTATATTTTTTAGCTACATAAAAAAAAGGCGAAATTATAGCTTAGGCCACAACTGAAACGTAAGAAAGTGAAAATTATGGTTTTAGGCTATTTTGGTGATCAGTGGTTGATTTCAATTTATGTGAGGTTGTGGTGAGTTATTAAGATGGTGCTGGAAAACTGTTAGTTTGAACTTCTGGAATTTAATCGACGTAGCAGGTAAAAACAACAACAACGTTAATTTAAAAATACTGGCTAAATATTGGATTGAAATATATGTTATTTAATCCATCCCGTAAAATGTGTCAGTATCAAAACAATAAAAACTGTCTTGGTTATGAGACATAAGATTTTACGCCAATATGTCTCTGTTTTCATTTATTAACACTGAACAGACTGCATGAATTGCTTACTCTTGTAAAAGTAAATGTAAAAGTAAAAATAACGATGTAAAAATGAATGCACGAATTTTTGACAGTAAATTGGTAAAACATAAATGCATAAATTATATTTAATGAGATGGAACGTCTATTATTCGCTATAGTTACGCACGTATGTGCTGCTGAATTTATATCTGGTGTGTTATTATGTGTATATGTTATTTAATTTATTCAGACTAAATCTAGGTTCATATAATGACATGATAACGCATATAGCACAATTTACCATTACTAGCTTCTCAAGTCTAAGTTCAAATTTAGCTATATATATATAAATATATGTGTATGTAACAAAACTTAAACCTATTCTTTTCCCACTGTTTTATAATTTACCGATTTCGTAGGATCACTGGCTGCTTTTCAGTGTAAAATTCTATCTTGAAGTTTTGTTTCAAGTTTTATATATATATATATATATCTTAAAGTTAAACCTTGAACTGTAGTTTAGATAACTATATGTATATAAACCAAACACAAATAATTTGGCTGTATAAACATATCCATATTTATTTAAGAAACCGAACTTATTTTGCTCAGGGAAGTGTTTATTTAGTAAAAGGAAAAAACTAATAGTTTTTAATTTTTATAAACTGTTTATGATTAATGATTTGAAATAAATAAATACGTAAAAGTATATTAAAAGTGGTTTTGTATTTTCAGCGATACTCTTTCTATAAGAAGACACTTATTTTACAAAATCTAAATAACAATGACAAAAATGTCCGCATTTTTTTGTGTTTTTTTTAACTTTATTATTTTATATTATCTCTAACCCGGAAGTCGCATAACAAAGACTGATTGAATTACAATATTTCCTCTGAAACTGTCATTAACCAGAAAATAAAATAGATAGAGATTTTAATCTAACCAAACTTAGCAACGAAGTTAAAAACAATCATAACGAGAAGAAAAACGATGAATTATCTCTTTTGTAATTACCCATTGTCCTCCAGTTGAAATTAATATTAATGATATCCGAAAATAATTAGAAAGAATTTTTTGATATGAGCTAAAACGCTAAATGTAAAAATAAACAAATTATACTGTACAGAAGACAGCTAAAAAATTATATACTATCTTAACTCGGAGAAATAAACTAAGAAAATCTGATGAAAGTTTCTTTCCCAGTAACAAATCGAATTATTATATATTTGTGGGAAAGATTATATACAATAAGTATATTATAAACCCCACTGAGGAAAAAAAAATGTTCCTTCAACTTTGATTCAAGTAACGTTATTAGGTATTATACTGTATTTCTTCTCAACAAATATACAAAGAGAAAACTTGTGTTTAGGAATCAAACATAACTCTCACGTCAAAAATGTAAATAACTATTCTTACTGTTAATAAATACATTGATTAATATTGTATTGTAGAAAATGTTCATATTTTACAATAACCTTTTTCAAAAATATTTCCACTGTGGTAATCTTGTGAAAAAAAAGGGATTGTTTTATGAAAATTGTTTTATTAATAAATAATTTTAAACCATATTAAACGTTTTATAGTTTAATACAGAGAGGGCATTTAAAGATATATAAAACTTTATTGCAATAAAAAAAAAACATAAGAAACGGGAGTTTCTGTCAGTTTTGTGAAGAGTATCCTTTAAGATGCAAATCCGGTACTTATACTTTTATGTATTTATTTATTTATTTTAAATTATTAATACTAAGTAAACGTTTATAAAAACTTTCATTTATATAATATTATATAGTATTTATCGTAAGACCTTTTTCTTCCCGCGTCAGTTTTGTCTTTCGTTGTTTTACTTGTGTCATGAAATCTAATTTTTTGTGTTTAAGATATTTTTATGTAATGCCCTCTTTTCGAGGTAATTACAGATGCCAAGTAACCACACAATGACAATAAGCTTAATGGGTGAGGCAATGAGCTCGAACTTGCGTGTGCGCATGCACGAACATGACTTAGGGAGAGGGTTTAATTGTATACTCGATACTGGCGACATGCACTCTGACGCCTTTGTGTCCTGAATAATAATCTGCCCCGACTGTCGGGTTAGTAAGCCCCACAAATAGATTTAATTCTGATTCTATAGCGCCGGTTCGTGAATCGGATATAATATTGATTTTTATACACGCGTATGGTTCTTCATGGAATAATATGACGATTTCGGTGTAGCTGTCCACTGGGAGGAGTCTTTTATATGTATATCGGGTAACTGATGAATAGTTTTCTAGCTAAATATATTGTTTTGTTTATTAGTTGTATGAAACTTATATTCGACTTTAGTTTGGAAGTGGTACACAGTTTGAATTTATGTGAACATGAATTTTTTATCGAAGGTTTAGACGGTTATACATTACAATCTACAGAGTCATGAAACTCACAGAATAAATATTTAATCAACCCGTTATTAGCGAATTAAATTACTGATAAAAATGGCCGCTAGGAATTTGAACAGAAAGCGTTAGCTCACGACGCTGTTGTTGTTTGTTATTATGTGCCTCCCCCCCCCAGTGGCACAGCGTTAAGTCTGCGGACTTACAACGCCAGAAACCGGGTTTCGATACCCGTGGTGGGCAGAGCACATACAGCCCATTGTGTGTCTTTGTGCTCAACTACAAACAAAGAAAAACAAAGCCCATTAATTGGTAAAACAATTTAGTGTTGATTTTTTGTTTTGTTTGCATTTGAGCGCAAGGCTAAACATTGGACTAAACACTGTGCCCACTGCAGGTATCGAGCCCAAATGTTTTATGTTAAAAGCCCTTAAACTTACTGCTGAGTCATCGGGAGGGTAAAATCTTACAAACAGAGTAAATGTATAAACTTATTTTGAGCGCCTGATTTTGAAATTCAATCTTTTTGTAACTTTGGGTGGGATTGAATAATTAAATTAATATCATTGTATTTGTTTATTTATTCATAAAACATCATACAGATCAAAGTGGATGAAATTGTTCAAAGCTACAGATTTTGTAATTCAATCTGTTTAATCCTTTGGATGACTTGAGTAATTCGAATAACATTATTTTATTTATTCAATAATTCATTTCATTCGCCTCGAAGAAATCAAGGAAGGTATGTAAAAATAAGACTTTGTAGTGAAGTATGAGCGAGACGTTTTCGAATTCTAACATTGTATGGCTAAAAGTTTTAAATTTTAAACATTTATAATCTCTTTTTTTTTCTCTCTAAATCAAAACTAGCCTATAACTGTCCTCAGTGAGTGAATATTTCAGAGATTCTTGTCGTATTTCAATATATATATATGTATTCTAGTTCTCTCAATTTGTGTCTTTTTTTTATGTCTGGCATGGCCTGGTGGTTAAAGTGTTCTACTCGCAATCTCAGGGTCGCGTATTCGAATCCTATCACCGAACAGGCTCATCCTTTGAACCGTTGGTACATTATAATGTGACGGTTTTACCAACTTTTCGTTGGTGAAAAAGTTGCCTGTCAATTAGCAGTGGGTGGTTCTCATTAACTGCCTTTCCTTTAGCCTATCACTTCTAAATTAGGGACAGCTAGCGCAGGTAGCCGTCGAGTAGCTTTGCGTGAACTTCAACAATCAAACTTTTCAATGTCCAAAGTTTTCACAGTTGTGGGAGTTAAACGGTAGTTTATAATTTTGAAAGCTTAGAATGATTTTCTCGGACATTCTATTTTCTCTCTTTATTTATAAAAATCTACTACATCAGAAGTTATATCACCCACTTCATTTTTAGATAATTAACAAGGAAACCCCTGGTGGTGAATTCAGCAACCTTTAGTTATTATTGAACACGAAAACAAAATAAAACATAATAAGGTCGTCACAGGTGTGCATAAAATGTTGCTATACCAGTTTCAGGCATTATGGCTAAGTTGTACTGGTTTGCAGGCTTAGAGAATGAATAATCGTAATTATAACCCAAAATTAAAAAAAAAATGCTCATTAAAATAGTTTTATTTTCGTTTTGGAATAGTTAAAGAATCTACTCATAAGTATAGTACTAAAAATGTTCAAAAGCTGAAAAAAGACATTCTTTTGGTAGAAAAGCACTTTCGTTGTGTATTGGTAAGGTGAACAGTGTAGATAAATTAAAAGGTTTTATTGTTGTATTGGGTTAGTGTGAAATTTAATATTTTATCTTTTTATACTTTTAACAGTCTGACTCTTGCTATGATATATAATGGTCTATTTGACATAATTGAAGTTGTCATGCTATTTTATTCTTGGTAATATCGCTAAGCAGGCCCATCTTCGTCAGGTGCTCTTGGGTTAAGGGCCGAAAACACCGCTAGAAGCGAGGGTACCAAACTGATGACCTAGAGCAGAGTGGTCATATTTAGTAGCTCTTCTGTTAGAAGTCATTATATAATTTATAGTAGGGTGGGCAGGCTTTATGGATATCTTACACAAACAAGGCTTTAATCTGCAGTTGTGTAGCCATTTCATAAACATGACAAATTAAGAGTGAAGATGGAACTCATTCGATCGCTACCTAGTAAAACCGAGCTCAGCCATGAAGATCTCAAAATTAAGTAGAGGTTTTCAGAAGCCATAACTCTGTTTTAAAAAATCTCGTTTTTCTCATCATCAGAACTTTGGAAATTAGTGGGAATCAGTTTTCCAGATCTCGACTTTCCACACACACACACAAATTATTTAAAGATATGATTATTCACTCTGTCACTCAAAAACACTACCCATTCACACTAAAATATTAGTAATCCCCCTCAAAAAGTAAAGAAAACATCCTAAAACACTACGCCATAAAACACTGCGTACTAACCTAACAACACTACGTATTCACTCTAAAACACGACGTAGTCACCCTAAAATACTGTGTACTAACTCCCAAACACTTACGTAGTCACCCTAAAACACTGCGTACCAACCCCCAAACACTACGTATTCACCCTAAAGCACACCATATAATTCATAAAACGAATGCCTATCTGTCAAAATTTAGGACGTTTAAAGGTGCTTCGAGCTGTTTGTTGCCTTCCAGTCGGTGAAAAGTTATTATCATTGACTGTTCTAGTTGTTGTGGATTTTTCAGACTATAGCTCATCAAAAACGTTGAGTATGTTACAGGAAGCTCTCAGAATAAAAAAAAAATCACTAAGAAAATATCACTGTTGTGATATCGAGTAATATTTATCGTTCAAGTCAATAATTGTATCTAGTTAACTGTCAAGTTTCCGACTTCGTGGGTGGATTCCATGAATTTTCTGTGTGAAATACACAGGGAGCCTCAGCAGTAATTAGTAGAATGAACTGAAATATTGCTGACATTTTATCTTATTTTCTATTTTATTAAACCAATGACTTTAGGGACCAAGAAACACGTTCGTGCGTAAGTAGTTTTTAAAAATCTGTTTTAAAAAAAACGATGGGATCCTTATGCTTCTCCTTCGATAAATCTGTGGCTAAAGATTTTAGAGATTTTTTAATCGTAAATATATCAAATGTGTGTGTGTGTGATAACTTTTTTAATGTATTAAAATTATTATTTCTTTACCTATTAAAAGAGAAAGTCGTGACAAGATCTGATATTAACATTTTATTCTGTTACTAGTCTGATTTTTCTTGTTTCTCTGAATGAAAATGTGATTTATTGTTAAATTGTGTTATCCAACGTTAATCGTGCAAGAGCAAAACTCAAAAATGAAATGTTCATTTAACGGAGAAAAAAAAACAGTGTTGAGTGCATGAACTGTAAGGATCTCTTAACCTTCATGTTTGTTTTTGTTGTTGTTTTTTTTCTGGTCTGTGGTGAAGCATCGCAGTGTTACACTGTAACACAAACCGACATAACATCATAGGAAAAGGCGAAATGTTTACTTCATGTTTGGTTTCTAGGCTGACTTGAATAAATCTCAAATTTTTAGTTCTAGTTTCTTTTGTCTCACTTATTAAATGTTGGCAGAAGTAAAAGCCCCTGAATTAGTTTGTTAGTTCTTATTCTCTACCTGTTACTTGTTGGGTCTTAGGGGTATTAGAGGGTTGAGAAGTAGAGCTCGTAACTATAATTTGTTTCGGTACCCTAGAGGAATTTTTTTTTTACGAAACAACATATAAAAATTGATATTGACTTATCATCAAGCCCACTAAAACAGCCCATAGTTTTGCGTGGTTATTTGACAACTTCATTACTTTCGAGAATACCAGCTGCTGTTCTGAAATCAATATTCAACACCTTTTCCAAACAAAAGTGGTTTCTAGTGAAGGAGTCATCGGAAAACAGATACGTGCCATTAGACGATAATCAACGCTCCAATAACTGAATTAATAGTGTATTTTCTCTACTTCTTTACTCACTAATTACAATTATACAGTATTTTGCTGCCATGAATTTCAAGTTTGAGCTCGTATGATTTCCTGTATTTCTATGACAAGTATAGGTTTCAATGAACTGGAAAGCTAGCTCGAACCAATAAATGTACATTATATGCGACTTGCTTTGGCAATACGTAGTTTCTTTTTGTTTGTGTTTTCAGTGAAACTACGTGTTAAAGTAATTTTTTATTTGGTATCTTCTTGGTTCGCTGCAGTTGTTTTTTTACCTGTTTTGAAATACGCGTTTTGTCTTTTTTTTTGTCGTATTTTCTAATTGCTCGTGTTTTGTTTGCTTTAGAGCAAAGCCACATTGGGCTATCTAATGTGTCCGTCGCTTGGAATCGAAACTAGGCTTTTAGCGTTGAAAGTCCGGAGAGTTCGTGTGTTTCAGTTCAAGTTTTTAGTTTTTATTTAAGCTTAATTATTCTGGCATCATCCCTACCACACTTAAAAATTCTGCCTACCAACTTTTATGTTTAAAAAAGGTTTACTCTTTCTGTTCAAATTATGAGAATGAGCTCCGAACAAAGTTGTTTTAAGTGGTTGGTTTATTTGAAGTAAAACCACATTAGGCTATCTAATGTGTCCACCGCGAGGAATCGAACTCTGGATTTTACCGTTGTAAGTATATAGACTTATCACTGTTCCACCGTGGAACGTTGTTTTAAATACAAGAATAATAAACCGGATGATTGGTAAAATAATGAGGGATCGAGCGCGAAATTGCTAACGCACGGTGGCGCCAGTATCGATGCGGTCCCAGCACTGGGCCATCATGTTTTGCAATTCAGCAGTTGGTCAGTCAATAAGCCTGTTTGAGCGGTAAATGAATTTCACTTGTTTCATGATATTCATTTTACCAATTTCACTAAAATTAGTAAGAAATGTGAAAATTGGAATCTTAACATGACTAAGACGGAAAGCTAAAACTACTGGCAGAAAAACCAATCTGATCGACAGGTAAAGAAAATAATATGAGTGATAATACAGTATCAGACTATTGTTTCGTTACATGAAAACAAGCATAGTTTCGATAAGCTGGTAAGAACCTTGTTCTAAATTGCTAAATAAAACGATATAATTGTAGCTATTGAATGAAAATAATGATAATAGTTAACTTTTGTTCACATTTAAGTATGTGTATTTGGCACTGACATTTTATAGGCTTAGGGCTAGGATAGTTTCGTTGGGTGTGTCAACTACTGGCTGGTTGAAAAGTTTTATCCTTTTCAGTGCTCACTCGGTTCTTCTCATGGACTGTGGTGTGATTATCATGGACCAACTGAACACACTTGGAACAGCACCTGGTATTACTTGTCTTCTTTGGGGTTAGGGTCCAAACAACAAAATTATATATATATATATATTTACTTTTATAATATTTACTAACAATCACTTTCCAGGCCTACAATAGAGTTTAACATAGGGGTAAGTATTATTGAAATATTAGTCTTTATCAAATATCATGCATTACATAAGCCTAGTCTCGGGCCTATGAAATAATTTTGTTGACTAAGCTTAGCTAAATGGAATGTGGTGTGTGTGTGGAGGGGGGGGGGGTATTTTGAAAATAAGATTTTAAAACTTGCCTCAACATAAAAAGAGTTATAAAATGGGAATAATTTTAGATAAATTTCTAAATGAAAAGCAGAATTAGTGAAAACTTTATTAAACATAGGCCTACCACAGCTAGTTTCTGATACATAGATATTAAGCACGAAGTGGTCCTTTCTTCGGTTTCCACTGGTCCCGTCTGAAGTCATGAAGCCACTTTCTAGAGAATTCCAGATTTGAAGGCCACGAATGACCACCTCTCTTAGAACATCCAGGCAAACAACAAAACGTTTGAGGCATTTTTGAGGTATTATATTTATGAAACAAACAGAAAGCACCATGACATGGCAAGACAAAGAACATGAAGAATATAAACATCCGAGTATCTGACTCTAGACAAGGACCGCATCGCTAATGACGCCCTCTAGTGGTATACTTAGCACGGTCCCCCATTCCATGTGCTTGAGACCTGTAGAAATAGCGGAAACCTGTAGTGAATAAAGTTGGTTTATTCTTATAAAGCGATAAAGGTACTGCAAAATAAAATGTTCTAACTTCTGCATTACGACAGGAGGTATATGTTGTTTATATATGTAGATATATTTAGCGTAGAAAACTGCCTCCTACCATTGTATTGATGTGTGTATATGCCTTGTGTGTTTGTACACAGACAAACACACATAATGTTAAAATCCGCTAACGTAATTTCATTCTTTCTCGGAAATGTAATTGTATTATATTCTTTAGATCTTAACTCTACAGCGTTCTTTCTTTCCTTGACACTACTTTATAGATAAAAAGAGCGGGAATCCTTTGCCTTAACCACCTAGTTTAACAGCGATTTTACTGGCGGTAACAGCCAGTAGGATTAATATTTTTGAGTCAATTTCATTTTCTGAAATGGATGAATTTTGAAGAAACCACCTACTGACATGAATACGTTTTTATCTTGATTTAAGGCATTGACTACTTGGTTCTACCTAACTGTACAGTGCGTTATTACCTCTAGACTAGCCGGTAAAAGCCATTGTTGATTTCAGAGAAAAGAAATTCCATGCTTAATGTCGGGACCAGGAACAAATGTGAATTCCACGTATCTCCGCTGAATTGTCAGTAACTCGCTTGAAAATTTAGTCCGGGTAGCCAACAAAATGCCTGTTATTCGTAACGACTTATCTTCAAAATTCTGGTTCTTAAATAACACTATAACACAACTAGGTAGCGCTTTTGAAGTCACAATGAAATCTAAACAATCAAAGGTGTGCGTGGGTAGCTGTGGGAAGCGTCTGTGATAAATTCTTTTTTTTTTTGGTGGTGGAGGGGATGATTGCTCATTTATAGATAGACGTACAGCATATCGACAGTTCTGTAAACAGTAGACACAAAAATCCATCAAAGGTAGACTCGCAAATTCTGTACATCAAAATGGTTTCTCTACCTTCCAATAAACTGTGTTTTTTAGGAATATCAAAACCAGCCACAAATTATGCATTTAGTGCTTCATAAATAAGGAGTTTATTATACTTCAAAGAAAAATCATTATTGTATTTGAGTTCACATCACAGCGTGATAGTATTTTACTTCTTGTTTGTTTGGGATATTCGCACAAAGCTACAGAAAGGTTATTCGAACTAACTCTCTATGATTTTGAACTAATAGCATTGCCGTAGGAAGTAACGTTTGAGTGGTCAAGCCATTGCTAAAGAAAATGTTTGAAAATTTAATGATATGAGAGAATCTTGAGCCATTTTAACTACAAATACTGTATACACACAATGTAATGTATTGGATTAAAAGAAGCCAGTTTTACTACATAAGTTGTAGCTGTACATGCTATGAAAAAGTAGCTAGGCCATGGCCTGACCGCTTAATACGGTCTTGGATAGAGTAGATCAATGACACTCACCTCTAGTTCTTGGGATACTCTAATCGAATAGTGAGATTTGATCGTCACTTATAACGTACCTACACTTCGGAGCGCGACATAGTGACAATGGGACGCGAACTGTGGACCCTCTGAATCACAATCTAGCATCTTAATCATTAGACCACGCCCGGACCGCATTTGACCCTCAAAGGATGTTATAATAAAGAACACGTGTAGAAGAATAGCCATTTAGATGTAAGTTTTGTATTAACAGGATCACTTTAGTTTACCCGCCAAAAATAAAAGAATAAATAAAATGAAGTGACATTTGTTGATTCAAGTTAATAAATTTATTGTTTGCTGAGTTTGAGTCCTATGTAGCGGTAACATTTTTTTACCTTGGTTATTAAGAATGTTTGATTTTTCTTACTTTTCTATAAAAAAAATGGTTGAATCTCGGGTGATGCTAGTAGTGACATCTCTTGGAACATTGCAGTACTATACTTAAATGTGTTAATATCATTTTTCTACGTTTAGAACATTTGTATTTGAAGTATGTCAATAGGGCCAGATGCGTCCTAGTAGTTAGCCTGCCTATATTATGAATCCGATGGTTCAAGGTTCGCGACCTGTTAGCACGAAAACGCTCTCCGCACTTTGAGGCTGTTTGTGCCTTCTGTGAGTAGCTGTCCAATTTCACTATTTGATCAGACAAGAGTTGGCTGTAAGTGCTGTTGACCAGAGTTTTAGTTTATCAGTTCAAAATTAGGAACGGTTATGTGCAGACAGCTTTTTTAGTAGCTTTGCGTGAGTAAAAGTGGACTCAATATATGATTAAGTTTAAACAACCAAGACCGTATTATGATTTTTATAGAAGGTGCTGATAATCATTACATTATTATTATTATATACGAGTAACATGTTGAAATACCGAGATACATTTTGAAATCAAGATTTTTGTCATAAAGCCGGTTGATTCATTTGAATGTATACTTTAGATGATAATTCAATAGGTCACTGTATGAATTTCTGAGTATGCTTACTTACAGTAATTAAAATACATTCACGTCGTTATATATACATGCACTGGTGACACTTGCATTTATTATTCTTTATGCAAACGCCTGTATTGTATAAATTAATCTAATATTACCCTACTAATAGATCTAGATCGCGTGCAAGTCACGAGTTATGTTTTTACTTTCTAAATATATCTTATTCATCAAATAGTTTAGGAGTGCAGAAGGCTGTAAATTTATCGGTTTGTCGATAGATCCTTAAGTCATGAGAAAATTTGAAATTTACACTTCACCGTGTTTAATCAAGTGTGTGTTTTTGGTAATAGTCTGTGTCGTTGACCATCAGAGAAAACTTTCAATCACACTAATTCAGCCCGCTTAGGCTAACAATGTTCTCTGTAGTCAATAATAAAAAAAAAACAATGTGAGCAATGTGAAAAAAAAAATCTCTTGTTGTTTGGATTTGTTGAGCTATCTGGTAAGTTAATGAACACATATTGGCATAATTGGCCAGTTTATTTTATTTTATATCGTATAAAAGACACCATTTTGTATCGCTAACTTCAGAGATCAATGGAGACCGAAAGATTCGTGACTTCTGTCAGGTGTTTATGAAGAGTAAAATTTAACTATAAAGCTGCTTCATTGTCAATGATATCCAGAAAACAAATCAAACTCGTGGGTTAATAATTATTTTGAATAGAAAAAAAAACAAACAACAATAACATCAGAAATGTGAACCACTTAATTCTGTTCTTGTTTCCTCTAGTTACTATTTGGAAACAAATTGGCCACATTTATCAAATTCCCTTATAAAAAAACAACAACTGGAGTCTCGTACTTACATTCCGGGCAGTCAACGCCTCTATTCATGCACCCTGGCTGATTAATGGAACTGAAGAGGGCTATAGATTAGCCTAATAAAGAATCATTCAACAGAGGTTTGCTTGAGTTGCGGAATGCATTCTTCTATTTGGTAGACGCCAACATGATGACACATACATTTACTACATGATCATAGAAGAAAATCTGATCCAAAATTGTAGCCCCTCCTTCACGTGTGTTTCCATGTTCCAATGAGTAATATGGAACGAATCTCGATAAATTAAATCAGTACACTTGGTGCATGTTAAAAGTGTAGGAACGTTGTAAAAACGCCATACCTTATACTAACTATAGTTTTTATTTATTTATTTTTGTGTGAATTACATGTTATAATAAGTAAGCGATGCATTTTTATTTTATTTTATTGTTTGCAAAATAAATATAAAACAATTATGTTTTTTTTTCAAAGACTCGTTTCTATTGCCCTGAGGTGGCACAGCGGTATGTCTACGGATTTACAATGCTAGAATCCGGGTTTCGATACCCATAGTGGGCAGAGCACAGATAGTCCATTGTGTAGCTTTGTGCTTAATTCCAAACAAACAAATCGTTTTTATTCAGCAAAAATAATAATAATAATAAATACAAAATACAGTTTCTAACCAGTAATGAATCATATAGAATGATAATCTTTGATTTTATATTCATATTTTGGACACTTCTTATTTCTAACTTTTCAGAATTACCGATGCAAAGCCGTCTGGTCGAATCATTATTACCATATTAAAACGTTTTTCTTGAAATAACTTTTAAAGGTTTCAAAACTAAAAAGTATACAAGACATTTTGCAGTGAATCTGTACAGGATGTAGAGTCAACCTGAAAAGATAGATCACCCTTATTGTTTTATATAATGGCTTAAAAGGGGAGGGGCATTACTTGCTGCTTATTCCGATGGTCATCATTCTGTGTTGTACAATGGCACAACATTACATTGAAATCTATATCAATTTAAATAAGTGTTTGAATTTGTATCTAACATTAAGGATAATAGTGTAACTATTGTCTTTCAGAGTATATGTTTTATATAGCAAAAATGATGTAGAATAGAAGGTTGCTTTATTATTCTGATTTGTTCAATTTTTCAAAAAAGTAGTCATGTGCCTTTCATCTTTTATTGTTTTGTTGAAATTATGTAGAATGACCACAGTTAATAATTTTATGAGTAATTTTTGCCAGTTTGAGACAAGGACAACTAAAATTTTAAGAGTAATTTCTGCCAGTGTGAGACAAGGACAACTAAAATTTTATGAATAATTTCTGCCAGTGTGAGACAAGGACAACTAAAATTTTATGAGTAATTTTTGCCAGTTTGAGACAAGGACAACT
>NW_013665968.1:42296-45542 GCF_000517525.1 Limulus polyphemus | reverse complement strand
TTGAGTAATTTCTGCCAGTGTGAGACAAGAACAACTAAACTTTTTTGACTAATTTCTGCCAGTGTGAGACAAGAACAACTAACTTTATTGCACTTAGATTTTCCCTTCATGAACATGTCTACTCATGATTTGTTTAGATCACTTTAGCAGCAAGGAGTGTTAAGGATAACAGGTGTGGCCTTAGCGTGTATCACGAGCTTATACTTGTACTTTTGTTTATGTTACATACAAATATTTCAATTATACAAAATAAGAGTGATTATTTCGTCACTCATTGTAACGTGCATGTTCCTGGAACTGAGAAACATACGCCAAATTACGTAGTTTCTTGTTGGCATGCTTTGATATTTTGATTCTTTTAAAACAATTTTATAGCCTTTCTGAGCCAACATAGTAAACTCCACCTGAGGTCCAAAATATAAAACTATTACCTTTTAATTTCCACATTGTATTCTTGATAATTTCTATATTAATTTTATAGTGGTGTTATGCTTTGAGCCAAGGTTCTACTGTACTTTTGATTCGCTATATTAACGGACTCAAGTGTGTTTAAATATGAGAAGAGCTAACTTTACAACATTTAGTCAATAAAAAAAAAATGGAGTTTTCATTAACTCCTGAGCAAAGCAATCTACCTACATAGATCAGAACTAAAAATTAACCCAGTAATTAATATAGATTCTTTAATATACCGGTCTAATTAGTAGTACGTAATGTAATAAAACAAGTTATAATAATTAGAATGCATTGAATCATGAGTTGGGAAACCTCGTTCTGAGTGACATTTTCGGCCGTAATGATAAATTGTCGTATCTTTTTTTTTTTTCATGGGAATAAACTCAGAAGATTTTGGGTCGATCTGCCTTTAAGTAGTTTCATCATACTGTAATAATAATAACCAGAATTTCGACCGCCTAGTGAGTAGTAGACAACTGTAAGTTTACAAGCTAGGCTCTACGTAAATTTGTGTTATTGCAGATATAATTGTTTAATGCCATGCTGTCCATACCAAAAAAAAAAAAAGAGTCAAGGTTGTGCGTGGTGTAGCTCTTTCTTCCTCATTATATGTTTCTTTCGTTTCTTTAATTCTTAATATTACTGTTTATCACACCACATACCGTGTTGATGTTATTTGATATTCGTGATCACTCGGCAATGTTGTAATGTTAGTAGGAGTATCATGAAACGATAAATACAGTTACTCTAGGCCAGGAAGACACTCAACGGTTGTCTTTCATTACTGCGGGGAGAAAGGGTTATTTGAAAGCTTTAATTTATCTATTCTAACTAATACCATATATACCCTGATGATTAAAAAATCTCGTATATGATCTCATTCTAATGTGCGTACACATATTTGTCTATATTACTATATACACCGCATAGGTTTATCCCCAAGGCTATGCTCGTGAATATCGACGAAAGGAAGAACATATAATCAAACGCAGCAATTCAATCGTTCATCTCTTAAATTGCACCGTCTTGTAATTAAAAAGTAACGGCATGGACACAACCAAGCTCAAGGGCAACATTAAGTTCCATCAGCAACGGCGGTGGTACCAAGAAACAATAGTAGCAGAGCACGCTCACGAGCCGTCGATGGTTCTTTCGCTCGCTGTTTTCAAGCCTCTGTTTGATGTCCCCCTAGAGGCTTGTAGGAGAGACAAAAAACATGTTGTTCCTATCCGCTATGGGCGAGGAGATAGTCCGTAGAATATCCTATATTTTTGTAATGGAGAATGATTATGGACTACCTTTCATGTCAGTCGGTGGTAGACTGTTTACTTTGACATCCCTCACAAAACTATGTTTTACTTACTTCTATTAACTGTTTTATATAAGTTTGGAGAGAATATGATCACTAATTTTATCATTACCTTCTTCTGTTCATAAAGTACCTACGTAAATGTATTAATTCCAACTACATTTAAATACGAAGAGCGTTTTTCTGGTTTGCATGCGCTTAGCAGTTTTAATTATCATGTTTTACTTACTTCCATTAACTGTTTTATATAAGTTTGGAGAGAATATGATCACTAATTTTATCATTACCTTCTTCTGTTCATAAAGTACCTACGTAAATGTATTAATTTCAACTACATTTAAATACGAAGAGCGTTTTTCTGGTTTGCATGCGCTTAGCAGTTTTAATTATCACGTATGATGTCACTATTTCGCTTCACGTAAATAACCGTATTTTTACAATTAAAAGGCATCGTTTGTATTAAATTTAACATCTCAAGAAAAGTGAGATTAACATTATTTTCCTGTATCTTCGATGATTAATTCAGGTTTAGCCCATTTGGCACGTTAGACTTGTACATAAAAGTTACATTTTATTCACGCTACTGTGTGTGTGTGTGTGTGTGTGTGTCTTGTGTTTTAGATACCTCTTCTTCAAGGATGCATTCCACCGAACCAAAATTCTATTTTAGTGTGTCTCTTCTACGTGTGTGTTGTTTTTTGGCATAGCTTACAATTATCATTTAGAACTATCTGAATAAATGTCACACAAGAGGGTGACTTACGGAATGTCTCCGTTTTCTTTGCTAACAACGTGAATGTGCGTTTTTATAAGACATTTAAAACAAAAACCTCAATAAAAAAACGTATTTAATACAATAAATACAAGTTTGATTTTTGTGGATAGTTTCTTATCAGATAGAAAGTAACTGTTAAAATTTCTTAATGTGTAAAGAGAAAGTGTGGTATGAACAACCCCCAAAATAATGGGATGTTGTGTAAGAGATATAACTGCGAACACCCAAGAGCCCTGTAACCAATGGGCTACTCTTGTGACTAACAAATAAAGTATTAGCACCTTGCATGCTCCCGGTGTCACCGAAGAACTAAGGGATGACCTTTGTTGACCGTAGGAAGTTAGTGAATATCGAGAAAAAGAAAAAAAAAAGAAACGATAAATGATGAGTGGAACTTGATTATACCAGAAACTAAAGGAGAAATAAATAAGGAGCACAATCATTGGGCGAGTCTATAAAATACAGATATAGCGTAGCAGATCAGCCATAACTAAGAACTAGTCTAGAAAGTCCAGATATAGCGTGGCAGATCAGCCATAACTAAGAACTGGTCTAGAAAGTACAGATATAGCGTAGCAGATCAGCCATAACTAAGAACTAGTCTAGAAAGTCCAGATATAGCGTGGCAGATCAGCCATAACTAAGAACTGGTCTAGAAAGTCCAGATATAGCGTGGCAGATCAGCCATAACTAAGAACTGGTCTAG
>NW_013665968.1:31990-41859 GCF_000517525.1 Limulus polyphemus | reverse complement strand
AGCCATAACTAAGAACTAATCTATAAAGTACAGATATAGCGTAGCAGATCAGCCATAACTATGAACTAGTCTATAAAGTACAGATATACCGTAGCAGATCAGCCATAAGTAAGAACTAGTCTAGAAAGTACAGATATAGCATAGCAGATCAGCCATAACTAAGAACTAGTCTAGAAAGTACAGATATAGCGTAGCAGATCAGTCATAACTAAGAACTAGTCTATAAAGTACAGATATACCGTGGCAGATCAGCCATAACTAAGAACTATACCCGAGGGCTGAAAAGGATAATTTGAAAAGCTACTACAACGAAAAGCGGGTTAAAGCTAGTGACCAATGCCAGCATATTGACATCGCAAAAGAGTTATAACTAAAGTTTTTTTTATAATAAACCGGTGAGCTATATTAATAGAAAAAATAATTTCCATCATAGATCAAACTCCAAAGATCAGTTGATCCGTTGTATTCTGCAAAATTCAGCTTTTGTAGTAAAACATATAAAATCTGAGCATGCGCCCCAAAGGTTAATGTTAAATGTTAGTATACGCAGACTTCGTAGATAAATATATGACAGCCTTGAAATCTCTATCTATAAGCTGCGAAACCAGATTATATCACATATATAAATCCTACATTTATCTACTTGTGCAGAGATCGCTAGATTCCAGGTGATTGGTAACGGCGTCACGGAAGGAAGGACTGAACTGTGATTGTTGGACGTGCGCAATAGGACAGGAAAGAAAGGTGGACAAACTGTTGGAGACACAACCAGTTTTAACCGCTTAAAGAATGACCAGCGTGTTTTATTGTGATGGATTGTAAATAGCAAATTCACCACTGTCCATTAGTTTCCCCATTATATTTAAACTACCGAGTGAACAGAAGTCTTGTTGTGTACAGAGGTGTAAAATTACCACTTTCTGGATAACTCGTATCCGGCACCACCAACATGTGAACAAAAGGCATTAAATGATTATATGTGACTGTAGTTTTCTTAGGACTTACACACATTTGTTCAAGAAGTTTCTTTTTCTTAGTCCGTAGTGTAGTAGATAGTTTCAGTATAATTTAAACTTATTAAAAATTATTTTCACTGTATGGAAAGCATTACAATGAACTCTTGAGACAGTTAATGAATTCGAATAAAAAGTATGGACTATGAAGAATTAAAACATTGCATTTTCCAAAAAAAATTAAATATTTTCACTTGAAATTTAGTAAACTTCTCTATACTTGTTACACGCATTTTTGTGTTATTCGTATAGTCAGTCCTGGAATGCTGTAATTGCAAGACGCAGAATAAATACCGTTGAAGAATAGATATTTTTTTTTATCGTGCACTATTTAGTTGCTCCCTCATTCTGTATAAACCATCTGTACCTGTGCTTTCATTAGTACAAACATTCCAATAATACACCAACAGTAAGTTACAGTCGCACTATACTTATTGGAGTAGATCAACTTGGAATAATTTTAAGTTACAAACCATAAATGCTTGAATAGAAGAATGTACATATTATTGATAATATATTAGAACAGAGAGTCGTTTAAAATTACTGCTTCTATATAAGAGAGAGAGTGATATCGTCTGGCAAGTAAAAATTCCGGATACACAATGCTCTTTTAATTCCTTCCAAGTCGATGATTGATTTTGAGTTTGGTGGAGGTAAACTTTTTGGCGATTAACATGTTAAATCAGGTTGTGAAACGATTAACTCGGAAATACTGAAGACGCTTCAGGATATCGAGTATTTAATATTTCTGTCTTCGTTGCTTTACATTGTTTGTGTAAATAGAAAGGAAATGGGCCTCGGCCACTAGAGTCTAGACGACTGTTTTTTTTTTCCTTCTCTGAAATCTATGTACAGATTTGGAGCGTTTTACCAAAACAACTTTTATTGTTCTTAAACTTAAATGCAATATTAATTGCTATGGCTCCCAAACGAGCCTAGATCTAACAAATATTTACAATAACTAAGTGGCATGTGTGAGCATCTTCATTCTTGATAAACAGATTAATTTCAAGTTTATAAAAGTATATCTTTAAATTAAAAATTGGCTTTCAACCACGTATTATAGTCACAACTTCTGTTTAACTAGAAACAAGAAAACTTGGTTTAAAATTATGATATCATTTGTGAATATTTTCATCTTTTTGTCACTCGATTTCCTTTCAACTTCTAACAATAACTGATAAAATATATATATTGATAAAACTGGTAGAATTTAAAATTGAATTATATATCAGAGAAACTATTGAAATTGAAAAAAACAACAAAGATATCGTATTAAACAAGGAAGGTGGTCCAGGTCTAGAAATGATAAAGTTGTAACTAAATGTTGTAACTCTGGATAGTTTAAGCCTAGATGACGTTATTGGCATGTAAATAAAAATGTGAGTATATAATTCCCAACCATGTCTTTACCATTGTTCCTGAAGATGATGTCATAGGATACCGGAATATATGTAGAGTCTATTTATTGTGTAATGATTTTAACGTTGTATCCCTTTTAGTTGTAAATAGATGTTCTACACAAGTGTCGTTTTAAATAACTTAAATCGTTTACTGGTAAAATAGCAGAACAAAAAATATACTAGTTAGTAATGAAACATGTAAGTGTATTTCACTGTGTTGAAAATTCCTTTGCAAGTCAACATTTAGTGACGTACACACAGATTTGTCTCGCTGTTTAACACGTAATTAGCAAGAGTGTTTGTGCCTTTCTTTAATTACAGAAGTTTATATTTTGTGTTGACAGTTCTTTTTGAAGATGCCGACAAAGCGTTCTTTCTAGACAGTCTTGTTACTGATTTGAGTTTATATATATATATATATCTTTCTCAATGTCATATTCATGGGGATGAACAACTGCGTGAAAAGAACGTTTGGGTTAGTTACCCACACTGTATTTAAAACAACTGTAATCACCTCTTATTTTCCGAAAACGTCAGCAGAAACACACTGAAAAACAAAGTATTTCTATATGACCAGAGATACAACAAGGAAATATTGTTACATGTGAATGTAGTACATTTATATATTGTATAATATTGCCCCCGATACTTTGCGCTCTTTTGTAAACTATAACTGAAATATTTAGAATAAAAATACATAGATCAAAATCAAGTGAATACTGTAGGAAACAAACAGCTTTGTCAGATTGCTAAAATATATATATATATACACACTAAGTTGAAAAAAGCTTTTATTCTCGGCGTCCGACGTGTTCTCTTCAACTAATGATGTTTATATTACTTTTTTACAATTTTCAATTCTGTTGTCCGTGCAGTGATCGGCTTGAGCTCGTCAGTATAAGTAATATATACAGTTGACCACTGATTAACAAATCCTTTGTCTACTTCCTCAATCTCAGCCCATTTTGATTCTTCTCAAACACAATTCTGTAGTCAATTAAAGCATCCACTCATGCATAAATGTGATGTGTTTTATCGCAAAGCTGCATAATTAGCTTTATGCATTCTGTCCATTAGGACTTTAGCGTTTAAGTCCGTAAATTTACCTCTGTCTCACTGGGGGAGACAAGATTATGTGAATTGAGTGCTTAGAAGAAACGTAGAGCAAGCTATTCATCGCATTCTTTATTCATTTATTCTTCAAGATCTTCTTATTCCTTTATTGCACACTTGTGTATCGATACAAGACTTCTTTATTGCACACTTGTGTACCGAAACGTGCACTAAATGCAATTATGTAAAGTTGATGAGTAATGTGTTTCCTTGCTGAAATCAGTCATTATCTCATTATGAGGCTTATTTAAATTAATATTCATGGTGTTTTACTTTTCAAGTTGATAATATGCAGGTTTTTCTTTTTATGACATGTAAACAGAGGCGTCGCTAGGCGCTGGCACACGGGGCCCGTGTCCCGATTCTCTTTGACAGTGTCCCGAATCCCCAGTTGATTTCTTGAAAAATCAGAATAGAAAACCATGATCGATATCATACTGAAACGCCAATAATTCCCGCGCTTATGGGCCCAAACCCTGGATCTTTTAAGCGCCTAGCGACGCCTCTACGTGTAAAGTTTACGATGGAAGTGTAAAGTTTACGATGAAAGTGTAAACTTTAGAAGGAAAAGTATAGAATAGACCAGTGTAGTTACCCCACGTTTTTTCTTTAGAAAATTGGAACTTTATTGTAATGTTAAAACAGAATAATATGAACTCTATAAAGGATTTTGGGTTTTTACCCGTATTCAAGTACAACACAACGGTGTTTTTACATTTCTCACGAGATAATTTCAAAAGTTATACATTCTACTTCAGAAATATCTTAAGATAAAATATTTCTTTGTTTTCTATCATTATGAAATCAATAAACATCAAATATTGCTTCCTTTTCTAGGTGTTAAACTCTTATTTATTTTTATTTTTTATACACTGAGTACTTACTGAAATTATAGTGTATAGTTTTTGAACATTTGTTGACGGGCGTGGTTTAGTGGTTATTGTGTCAGGCTGTGGATCGAAGTGTCCGAGGCTCGAAACGTGATGCCTCAGGTAGGAGTGCGTTATAAATGTAAGAGTCAATCCCGTTATCGAAAAAGTCGGAAAAAAAGCCTTGTGGCAGTGAGTGCTGTTGACTAGATGCCTTTCTGCTGATCTGTGGTTTAAAATTAGAGACAAATATACCTGAATTCCATTTATCCTAGTTGCGCATAAGGTTCCGAGGTTGAAAATTCAAATTTCAGAAATTGTTTTTAGTATATACGTGTTAGAAGTGTATACATCTCAGTAACGAAATGAAAACGAATATGATATTTGAATTTCTCATTCCAAGCTTTAATCCCATTAAGCCCCCATAGGCACAGCGGCATGTTCGCGGACTTACAACGCTAGAAACCTGGTTTCGATACCCGTGGTGGGCAGAGCACAGATAGCCCATTGTGTAACTTTGTGTTTAATTACAAAAAGACAAACTAGATAATCCCAATAAGGATGATTAAGTATGAATAAAACTTCATTTCTGAAGAAATAAAAACAACAATAACATCTTCGTCATCAAGAGTTGTTTTGTGATACCGACGTGGGCATGGAGTGACTAAATAGACATCATTACTCTCAGCAATTAATGTTTTCATCTGGCCATTGCAAATTCAATGCAATTAAATATAAAATTACGCTGTGTATAATTACAGTTCAACACACGCAGCTGTTCGTGATTCTGGGAAGAAGTAGGCCTTCGTGACGTTTCATAAGTTATTTTATATTAGAAATAATTGAAAGTCTGTCTGTGTCCCTATTGGTGTACTTTCCTTGGTTGATTAGAGTTAGATACAAGTTCTATTTTGATCAGTAGTTAAAAGTGATGTGTGACTTAAGCCTTAGGTTGATGTATTTTCGCTGCTATATAAAAACCGTCATATAAGTGTAATAACTAACTATAGTTTAAAATTTCATTTGTCTAATATTTGATTCTTTTTTGTTGTTGTTCTGGTTTATTTTGTGTAATAATTGAAGTTACGCTTGTATGATGTGACTGGTTTCGTCCACCCGTGGTACTCGTGGTACCTGTGGTACTACATTCCCAGCTGCGAGTAAATATTTACTCTGAAGATCAGGATTATCTAATACGTTGTTATCTCAATTACCAAAGGTGTTTGAATTTTGTTACACTAACTTAAACAGTTACTATGAGGGAAGAGCGGCTGAGCACAGATTGATATTCAGGTGTATTATTAAAATGAGATTTCTGGAAGAAAAGTTATGCCATAGGGACAATTGTTAGGGGTAAGTGTAATTATTTAAGAAATTAATACTGATATTTCAGTCAACAGATAATAAAAGTGTGTTGTTTTTTATTGTACTGTATAGTCACCATATCACATAAAAAATCATCGTATTTATGTGGAAATTGTTTCAGGAAATATTCTCAGCTAAATCAGAACCAGTATTAAAAGATGCAAACGAAACCGTGATACAACTCATTACAAAGTTTTACGGCTACATGGTAGAGATTGCTCAGATGTCAAAATACTTTTAGAAGTATCTAATCTTTAGTAGATACTAGTATCTAAAGTTCTCTAATCTTTTTAGAACATCAATAGCTCTATGTAGTTATTCAACTGTATTGCTAAGTTGCATAGTTGTACTTTCAAAACGTTCCCCAGTGGGTCAGCGGGAAAGTTTACGGACTTAAAATGATACAATCCGGGGCTGGATCGTCCGGGGTGGACAGAGCGTAGATAGCCTATACAATGGTTGGAGACGGCTTGAATGGGTAACGAAGAATAACTTGAAAATAAGTTTAACATAACAGCAAATGTACAACGTTTCGACAAGGTTTTGTCATCATCATTATTAGTCTCAAAGTGGGTTCCTCGTCATCGAATTTGAAGTAGATAGCCTATTGTGTAGCTTTGCGCTAAAACAGTCAAACAGATAATTAGTTTCAAAATCATTTAACAATTTACCTTATTTCCTTTTTCTTCGAACAGTTGTTCAGTTAAGTTTAAACGCCAAACGTCAGCGAAATATTTTAAAACCAGTAAGCCTAATATTTGTTAAAGAAATTCGTTTTTGGTTTAATTTGTTTCTAATTTCGCACAAAGCTACGCGAGGGTTGTCTGCTCTAGCCGTCCCTAATTTAGCAGTAATAGAGGGAAGGCATAGTCAATACTACCCGCTACATAAATCTATCAGAAATTTGTCACTACAAGAGATGAAGTTGTATATCATTGGATTTTCAGCTTTGTTCTCTCGTACCTTTTACATTATTTATGCACGTGTTAGTCGGAATTGAAGAAGATATTTGTATCACTGTCGTCTTTCAATTAGGCTTGTATATTCCAATAGATTTTCTTGAAATTGAGAGAATTAATATAACTTTAAAAATTTAGAATGTATTGTTAGCCGGGAACTCTTTGTGATGGAATGATATTGAAGACGCTTGGGTTTACTTTTCTGTTTTATATTGGCTTATTTTTGTGTTCTTCCATGCTGTCTGAAGGTATAGTGCTGCCTTCTTTAGCTGTTATTTTGGATTGCTCTAAGTCATTTCGAGGACTCATTAAAGTTTTAACCTTAAATTTTGCCTGTTCAAACGTATTCGAAAACATATATAATAAGTTTTGTTTCCTTTAATTCAATCTTAGCAAGCTTTCCTGGAAGCACTTATGTTTAGGTATTTAGAACAGTGTGTGGGCTTTTTTGTAATAAACAGTATTGTTTCACTGCCTAATCCATTATACAAATTAAAAGAGATAAAGACCTGTTTAACCCAAAGAAATTCCATGTCTTGAAACTTGCCTGGAGGCAAATTGAGATGTAACTCAGGTAATGTCTTCAATAGGACTTAAATTTCATTAAACCATCATCAGCAATGCAATAAAGCTTTTCCAACGTAGTTATAAGTTTGTAAAATTATCTACAAGTTTGAACATTTTTAACTGGCCATTAGGTTTTCTTTTTAATTACTATACGCTGTTTATAGCCATTCAACTTACAGAAATCCATAAATTTGTTTTAGTGGAAAAAAAAGAATTGAGATTATTTCGCGATTCAAACGAAGCGAATTAAATGCAACGGTATTCGTTTGTTTGTTTGTTTTAGTTTAACCGTAAAGTTGGCTAGCAGACTATGTGTGATGTGCACATTGCAGAGATCAAACCACAAAGTTTAGCGTTACAAGCTCTCAAGCCTACCACTGAGCCAGTGAGGAAGGGATGGAGACAAATTAATCAGAAGCGTGAACTAAATATTTTATTGTTATAACCTAATGCTTTTAGGTTTTCCTGAGCTCGTATACAAGTTGAAAAATTTTACTATTACAAGAAAAATGCTTTTTTCTTCCTTTTTCTATGCTTATGATATATTCTAACAATCGTAGTGATAGTGTTAAAATCTTTTTAGCTCACATACATTTTTGTGCAAACGTGGACCATACGCTGTAGGGACTACAAAATATTGAGAGTATATATATATACCAGTTGATAACTTTACATTAATGACTTCCTCACTGACAAAACAAATGGAACCAGAATTTCCAATCGTAAGATGTTACTCTATTATAATATAATCAAAAAAGTAGTATTCTAAAATTAACTGAAGGAAAGGGGTAATGATGAAAGCTAAGATTCTATTCAAACACCAAGCTTTCGATAGACAAATTGGGGAAGCCAGTAATGTAGGGATTTTATTCTCCATGTAAAGTCGAGACGGCTTAGTCTGCTAGGTGATCATTAGCTGGATCAAGTGATATGTTCACTTCCATCCCTATATTGTTTGGTTCCTTTTTTCAAGTTCAGTAGCCAGCCCTACATAGTTTTTTATTTAGCGATAAGTTTTTCTTATACTTGTGTGGATTATCGCCAATAACAGAGGATTAGTTTATGAATAGCAATTGTAAGAAATAATTGTGAGAACTACAAAGCAAAAAAAACAACAACAAAAAACAAGTAGTTATTGTGTTTTTGTGTCAAGTTTGCCCTATGCTCAGAAGTAACTAGATATAAGGGGATCGTTCCTGCTCGAATTAAATCTTGGAAGAAACATATGCACATTACAGTGACGAATACCATTATGTAAATACAAATATTTTTACGTGGAATTATGCTATTACTTGCAAGTTTTCGAGAACTACAAGTGATATAGGATATGACTTGTTAGTGTGATGTCTGTATCATCCAAATTTTTAAGACATTTGTTTTCGGACGCGATTTGTGGTTCAGTATCACAACTGAAATGACAATAATTAGTTATTAGCTTAAATATACTTTATTGTAATTGTATTTTTGAAACATTTCGAACAAAGGGCCAATAGCCGTCCATAATTTGGAATTGATAGACTAGAAGGAAGAGAGATGTTCAACAACACCCACCTCCAGTTCTTGAACCACATTTGTTTGACGGAATAGCAGAATTCAACCGTCATTCTTATAACGCACCCACAACTCTTCAGGCGCGGAGTTCGCTTTTGTGACAACGGGCCATGATCGTCAACCCTAGAACTTACTGTCCGAGCACACTGAGCGCTGAGGCCACACGCGGCTGTCTGTCTTCTAATTAACTTTGTAGTATAAAATTAATAGACGAAAACCGTGAGTGAAAATCAAAACATAAAAACACACGAAAACTTCATAGATCTAAAATTTGACATATAGTATTAATAACTTCGTTATAATCAAATTTATTTTGATGCTGTTACTAATATTCTGACAATGTTTCTGTGTGGCTATAAGATACCTAAGCCTAAGAAATACATGCGAACAAATAATAATATATTATAAGCATAATATAACTAATTTAAAATATTTGATTTATAGAAAACACTTAAATACTTTAATGCTTATTCGTGGCACAAACTTAAAATCGTAGCTATGTTTGAAGCTATTTTAATCCTAGCTTGCGGTATTTTCATGGTTTGTTTGTTTTTAATAAGAATTTTTAATTATCTAATAACAGAATATAGAAACGTGAATTCGTGATTTTAAAATTAATATTGATTTTATTACCGTAAACAAATAAGTCCCATAAAGGAATAAAGTTCCTTTTTCATTCCAGTTTTATCCCCAGGTCAGCGGTATGTTTACGGATTCACAACGTTAAGTTCAGGGTTTGATTCCTCGCGGTGGACACAGCAGAGAGCCCAATGTGGCTTTGCTCTAAAACAAACAATCCTTCAAGTTTTTGAGAAAACCCGTTCTACATGTAGATGAGACGGTCGGTTGAGTTTATTTTGTTACAGACTGAACTTAACATGTTCATTGCCGCAAATAAATTAAGTATAAAAAAATGAAACATCCAAGAGGTGCCAAGGAGCAGACACAGTGACCCAAACTCGTGTGTCACAAGAGAAATTTGGCTTTGAAACATAATTGCCTGTGACCCACCGGTGGGGCACATGGCAG
>NW_013665968.1:29875-31902 GCF_000517525.1 Limulus polyphemus | reverse complement strand
AACTAAGAAGGGAGGCGCTAATTAATTAATTGTTTCTACAAAACCAACCGTACCTATACCTAGACAATAATTGTTGTCGTTAGTTGTCACACCTACCCCCCCCCCCACCCCCCCACCACACACACACAGCTTCGTCCTCTTCTGGATCTCAAAATGTAAGGGACAAATTATAAATTTTTCTGGTGAATTAAATGTGTTTTAGAATGATGATACTGCCTCGCCGTACATTTTTTTTATTATAAAAAAACGGTATTTGTAAATGATGTTACCCATTAGTAATTCGTTGCGCTTTAAAAACTCATCCTTGAGCATTAGATAATGTTAGAAAATTGAACCATGGGAACAGTTAAATTTCGTTTTCCCGTATTAATAGGATGTTCCTCCTGTCAAAAATGGTGAGTCATTCATTCACTAATTTGTCTCCGTCTGAAACACGGATTAAAAATACCCCTTTTTCCGTAAGTATATGGCGAGTTTTTTCCATCCATTGTTTGGTTGAGCACGACCTTGATTGCGTGGCCTAAACTAGTTTACCTGTAAAGGCGGTATCTCTGATCCTCCCCTCTCCCCCGTCACTCTCAATAGCGAGTCATGTCACAGCATAATAGACCGCCTGGCGCGTGGTCGCACTAGTGTGGGAAGGGACGCGAACTGACTGGTGGTCAAGTAGTTGTTTAAAAGGTTAGAATGTGAAACGTATTTTCGTTCGGAATATATGTAATAGCATAACTGACACATAGCATACTGTCCTAGCATTTATGTACACTCCGATGAAACTGAAGTGATCTGAATATGCTAGTTACAACCCACCCCACCACCCTTGCTACAACAAATTGGATCAGAACTCTGATGAAACTGAAGTGATCTGAATATGCTAGTTAACCCCCCCCCCCATCCTTGCTACAACAAATTGGATCAGAACTCTGATGAAACTGAAGTGATCTGAATATGCGAGCTACAACCCCCTATTCTTGCTACAAATTTCTATACGTCTTAAACTTCGATTTTTCTGTCTTTAAGTGTGTATATATGTATATATATGTGTGTATGTGTGTGTGTTGTGTAAGATATTGACCTATTTATTCAATTATCACATAAGTCTTTAATTTTAGTATGAACTTCATCCTTTCCAAACGCCTATTGAACGTGAATTATTTCTGTTAACCGTCTTTAAATTACCTTACCAACAAACAAACTCATTATCCTTACTCGCTGTTTTGTCCGGAGCGAGGGGAGTGGTGTGTTCTACCCACGCAATAGAAAACAATTATTCGTAATAAGAGGTTATACGTGATCATACTTTTCTATGTTCACGTAGTTCACCCGCACTCCTTTTGTTCCGGAAAATGAACTTTTAATCGGAAATAACCTTTGTTGGATGATATGCTTAAATCTAACGTGGCGGGTGTGTGTGTGATAGCAGGGTAGTTAAAAAGTACCTTTTAGTTCGACAACCAGGTGAGTTTGCATTTTTAGAAGTTTTTCTCCTTCTTAAACACCGTTATGTATTCCTACGCCAAGAGTTTAGCAGTCATTCAGGTCATCATCAGTACGTTTTAGTGATATGGAAAATAATTTATTTTTGCATTAAATGTCTAGAAAATAATGTGTTTTATATTTAGGGACAGCGTACCTTTAAAGTTGAAGCTAGTTTTCCAGATGATTCTTCCTCAGAAACTATAACATTGTTCTCAGGGTGCATCATCAAAGGATGAAGTACTCTTCTTGATGATGCTTCATCAGGAGCTGGAACACTGTTATAAATAATTGATTCTTCACCAGAAGCTGGAGCACTGTTATAAAGAACTGATCCTTCACCAGAACCTGGAGCATTGTTATAAAGGTTTGGTTCTTCACCAGAAGCTGGAGCATTGTTATAAAGAATTGATTCTTCACCAGAACCTGGAGCATTGTTATAAAGGTTTGGTTCTTCACCAGAAGCTGGAGTATTGTTATAAGATTGATTCTTCACCAGAAGCTGGAACACTAGTTATAAGATTGATTCTTCACCTAGAACCTGGAGCATT
>NW_013665968.1:17263-29805 GCF_000517525.1 Limulus polyphemus | reverse complement strand
AACTGGAGTACTGTATAAAGAATTGATTCTTCACCAGAACCTGGAGTCACTTTTATAAGAATTGATTCTTCACCAGAACCTGAGCACTGTTATAAAGAATTGATTCTTCACCAGAACCTGGAGCACTGTTATAAATGTTTGATTCTTCACCAGAAGCTGGAGCACTGTTATAAAGGTTTGGTTCTTCACCAGAAGCTGGAGCACTGTTATAAAGAATTGATTCTTCACCATAATTTTTCAGAAACAAGAGGTGTCTTCCAGACCATCTAAATCTGGTGGTCTGCACGCTTCATTTTGATGGTTCTTGGAAATGTTGCATAATTATGGAAAAGAAGCGGCAACGTATTGTATAGATTCCACTTTGGTCCGCCGAGATAATAAGAACAATGAGATAGTAAGAAGGAAAAAGTTTGAGAACCACTGTTCTGGATTGTTCTAGAGTAGTGGTTCTCAAAGCTAGTACCCGGATTCATTCAGTGACAAAAGAAAATGATTGTGAAATATTCGATTTTTCTAATATTTAAACTTACCAAAAGGTGAAAAATACGTTTCCTTCTTAGTTCATTGTTATATAATCAGCCTAATAATTTTAACTTCAAATCTTCTGGAAGAAACTAAATCAGTAAACAACACTATAGACCTACATACTCTTAACGGTCGGTAAGCTTTTTACAAAGAGTGAAAAAGTTTGGAATCACTATTTTAGAGGATTCTTCATCAGAAGCTAAAGTAGTATTCTAAGTGATTATTTTTGTTAGGCTATATCATTGTTCTAGAGATTGTTTCTTCAGACATTGGAGTAGTGTTCTGGAGGATCGCTCATGAGAGGCTAGAGTATGGAGGTTTAGTATGTTACATTAAAACGAGTTTGGAGCCTCATTACGTTGTTACAGTCCATGTCGCCATGTCCGGTCATGCTCTATCTGATGATCGTGCATCTTGACAACAGTACTGCATTATAGATTTAATTTCAAAAGGCTGTCATGTTCAAAGTACCACTACTCTTTACGGCTTTCCATAATCCGTCTATATAATGCACGAGGACAATTTTTTCCCAACTTCCATTTGAACAGTCCGATCTGACATAAAGACATAGGCGCTGCGTGTTGGGACTTGACCTGTATGTATTTACATGGAATAGCATGAATACACGTTTCATTATCCAACTGAGTGAGGTATGCGACAGATAAACTGATATGTCGTGGAAATAATTTGTGTACACGAGCGGAAATCTTTCTTAATTATATTTCATAGTGTTGACTTGGGAACGTGGACAGCTTTTGCCAATTACCTTTGTGTTGGTGGATTCTCATCTGTTACAAGACGCCGCATTTTATTGACTACAGCTGAGGTACGACTTGTTGCAGGTGTCTTTCTGGGTTGTCCTGGTGCCCAAAATTAATCCACATTCCTTTCTTTTCCTGTGTAATTAAACAGAAGGGATATTTCCATCTTAGAAATTCTAAATTCACGATCTGACCAAGTCTTTATGATCTCTGTGTATAAATATTTTGCATCGGAAAGGGCTGTTATATATCCTTCCAAAAAAAAGCGATCAGTTTTCAGTGACATCGCAATATCTACAAACAATTTTAAAACGCAGTTCTGATAAATGTAATTGCATCACGACTTTAAATCGGCTGTGGTTGTCACGTGACTTACTGACTTGCATATTTAAAATCATTTTAATATAACGTACTCAACTCCCTCTAGCGTGTAAATTATTATTATTCAGAGGTTTTATACCATATTGTTCTGGAGGACTCCTTACCAGAGGCGAGTTTTAGGGTTTTCTTTAGCAAAAGTTACAACAACATTCCAACGTATTTTCTCACCAAAAACAGTAGTTGTCCTGTAGAGTTTTCTTCATCAGATACTACAATAGTGTTTTACAGTATTGTCCGTCAGAAGCTACAGCAGTGTTGAACAGATGATCCATCAGATGCTATAGTAATTTTATAGAGAATGTTTGCTCTATAGTGGTGTTCAAAAAATATTGGTTCTGGGAGCATCAAAAGACGATATTTTTAATTGGCTGCAGCAGTGTTGGAGGAGATATTTATAATGAACTGTGGAAATGTTACAATGGATACTTATTAGAGACTGTGGGAAGTTACAAGATATTTATAAGAACTGTGGGATTGTTACAGGAGATATTTGTAAAAACTGTGGGACTGTTAGAGGATATATTTATAACGAACTGTGGAAATGTTACAATGGATACTTATTAGAGACTGTGGGAAGTTACAAGATATTTATAAGGAACTGTGGAAATGTTACAATGGATACTTATTAAAGACTGTGGGAAGTTACAAGATATTTATAAGGAACTGTGGAAATGTTACAATGGATACTTATTAAAGACTGTGGGAAGTTACAAGATATTTATAAGGAACTGTGGAAATGTTACAATGGCTACTTATTAGAGACTGTGGGAAGTTACAAGATATTTATAAGGAACTGTGGAAATTTTACAATGGATACTTATTAGAGACTGTGGGAAGTTACAAGATATTTATAAGGACTGTAGGACTGTTACAGGAGACATTTATAAAGGTTATAACAGTGTTACAGGAGATATTTATAAGTAATTGTGACAGTGTTACAAGAGATATCTAAAAGGGACCCTGAGAGTGTTACAAAATATATTTGTAAGGGATTTTGATAGCGCTACAAATATATATCTATAAGAGGTTGTAAGAGAGTTACAAGAGATATTTATATACATACGTAACCGTGGAAGTGTTACAAGGAATATTGGTAGCCCTACAAAGACTGTCTGTAGGAGATAATGTAGTACTGTAAATGATTATTTATCTAGGACCACATTAAAATAAAAATCCTTCATCAAAATTTCGTACTGAAGAATATATATTAGAGACTAGGTCTTGTTTTTAGCTTGTGGTTTTAGAAAGGCTTTTCAAGAGGATTATTAGTCACCTTGTTATACTACGCGTAAGGTGACTGGTGTGTAATAGGTTGTACTTTTAATTATCTAATAGTTTGTGAGAATAAAAATAAAACTCTCCAAACGGTTCTTGTATATATTTTGTTAGTTTTGAAATTATTCCCAGAAACTTTATTCAGCAGTTCTTTACAAATGTATAATATACTTCAGAGTTGTAAATGTAGTGTTTATGTCTCTCTGCAGGGATCGTTCATTGCAGCTAGGGTTACAGTTGAGTGGTTCCATATTTCATTGTTAAGAAGGTTAATTTATGCATGCTTTTTTCCTTCTGTTGTCTTACGCCTGATCTCCACATATCAGAACATACGATTAAGCATTGTTTAATGAGACGTGAACACCAAAACTATTCCGTATATGTTACTCATTACGTTCACTTTGAATCAAACCTCTCTAATCGCTGGGTTAGTCGCACGGAGAAACTGTATAATCGGGTTGTAGCTTGTCAGTCAACCCTTTCTTGCGGAGGTTGATCCGTCGTTAATTAAGATTCCTTTGAGGGCCAAGCTCGCAGAAGAATAAAATAAAACAAAAAACGGAAAGGTTGTGGTGACAAATTGACTGGTAGATGCTGATGTCGACGTTCTTACGTTTAAAATCAGTTAGCTGTCACACAGCCAACGTCTGCCGTGTAAACCTACGCGAAGACACCAATATAGTGCTTTCACTAGTATGTATCTTAATCTCTCTTCTTTTCTGTTGTCTTTGCATTTTTCTTTGAGAACTGGCGGATTCTTCGTTTTGTTAAAAAGACAGCAGACATATAAGCACCCCAGCAAGGTTCACTGTATGCTGAGAAGGAGAAAGAGGAGAAGGGTGGCACATCTAAACAAAACATAAGTATTTGCATTTCTTTTTAAAAGAGAATTAGGCAAGGCTTCTTGTTCTTGTTTTGTTTTCCTACAAAGTGTTAAATGTTAAATTGATATGGATAACTTGATATTCTAGTAACTTTCAGTTCTGGGAAATAAGTATAAAACCATTTGTAAACTGGAACGTGAATATTAAGAGTCTTGAAATAATAGATCTCGCGAATTATTTATTGACTATCAAACAGTCCGTAACCCAGTAGTATATATATACGCTATATATATGTGTGTGTGTCTATGTGTGGGTGTAAGTATATATTTATATATATATATATATATTAAAAATTGAATCAGCGATAATCCGTTATTTGCTTTGCTCAGTTGACATAGTCAGGACGTTACATTTTTGGAGAACTTCTACAGACGTATGTCTTTTCCTTTTTATTAAAAGATACAGGAACTTTTGTGCATAACAACCTTTTAGCATTAACTGTAATTTTCTGGTTGCTATCCTTTCTCCAAAGAAACCAGTTTTAAAATTCGCTAATAAACTTGAAGAATATTCACCAGATAAAGAGCAAAATAACAACGGATAGACTATCTTGACATTCAAGCTTTCATGATTATTTGGTATTATTAGTAATTTCCTCTTCCAGTTGGGAAAATCTGATGTAACCACATGCATCTGTAAGTGTCAATCTATAGAATGACTTACAGTAACAATTGTTGTATGATGGTCATTATTACTTTCAACTGCACTGTGTGTGCACGTAGAAAAATTGGCGTTCTTTTCGCAATTTTATTGTTAACAATGTGCTTCTAGAGCTTAAAGCTTTAATCTATCAAGTTAATTTTGATTTTTAGCATTTGTGTGTGATTCTGTCTGTAAACGAGAAAATAATATGCCTTTATATTTTCTTCATTTATAAAAGTTTTCGTTTCGCCTGTTTTCTTTATTTTGGATATATATATATGTTAAAGAACGGGGGTATAATTCTGCTCTAGAGTTTTCTCCGTTTCTTATAACACTGAACGTCGTTGTATAGCGTGGGAGAGGTCGAGGTTTTCGTTGCGTAGTACCGGATACAAAAACAGCTGGATTGAATGTATTTCTGTTCGAGAACGTTGTCACATGATCATATCAGCTATGTATAGATATCTGGAGGGTTGTCGAGACCAGTATCCAGTAAAGTTTCCATAACTATAGCACCAGATAAGTGCGTAATTATTAGTAGGCACGGGGAATTTCAGGTTGAATTATGTTATCGTGGGACGTGTTTTCTGTTTTTGCAGCAGAACTAATCCGCTTAGACAAAGTATATGCACTTGTTTACTTTTGAGATTAACTTAAGAGGCATTTTATGCTAAAATCAAATCCTTCCTGCTTCTGATGAACCTTTCATTCCGTTCCCTATTATGGTACATGTGTATAGCTTATAATAACTTATGAGTGAGAGTAAAGAATAATGTGATATGTTAACCACACCATACCTACTATATCTAGTACCGAAGAGGCCTTTCGCATAATCCCAGGACTCACCAGGCCGGCTGGAATACAACATACTGAGTAGTGGTCGAGACGCTATTTACATCAACCATTTGGGTGTGAACTGGGTTAAGTTGGGGAACTGTAATTTTTATCAATTTTACTTAAGTCGCTACACATCATAATCAGGTTGATGGTTTTTATTAACATCGTATCACTGATTTATTTTACTTGAATTAACCTTATTCGTCATTTAGAAGAACAAGCAAGCTACTCTTCATATGGGAAAGTAAAATGCCACTCATTCATTGGCTACTTAAAGTAGCTGAGACAATTCCCCGAACGTAGAACTAAAAACTTTTTGGTCTCGAAATTTCCCGCTTTTATGTGTGTCTCATTGGCTGCAATGTACATTGATGAATTTGTTGTTAAATAACATGCTAGTCATATTTCATAAACAGTGTGACATCTTTTAGAGACAGGGGATCATGTAGAGGTTGAATCTTTAGTTTATAGCAGCTTTGATATAGTTCGTGTCAAAGGTTACAATGCATTTTGATTGTTGTTGTTGTTCCACTGACATAATGATTTTGTATATCCACAAACCTTTTTTCAGTACGAAGCATTTTTTCATTTGCCGCAAAATATGTCTGGAACTGAACGCAAATCAAAACGGCTTCAGTTTTACTTTTGACGTAATGATTATAATTCTAGGGTGATATAACTTTAAGAGACTTTAAAATGTTCGTTAAAACGGTAGTTGACTGTATTTATATTTGTAGGAGAATACAATACAACAACTCTACATAAACATATAGCGTCAGGCTTGCTAATAGAGGTTAAGTTTGAGAGACGATGTTTCCTTAGCCCTCCGTGGATACCTCTTTTACTAATGTGCATTTTACCCTTCGCTTACTATAACTTGTAATCTAGCTTTATTTGTCTGTCTGTCATGTGCAACACCTTTTGTTTTTGGCCTTGTTACCTGATTTTTTTAAAAGTTTCATTAAAGATGAGGAGTTGTTGTTTTCACGCTCTCTTACTTAGGTATTAAAATTAACATAACTTTTGCATAATATTTATTTATATGCATATAAAGACTAACTCCCTTCATACGGAATGTCGTTATTCTAGATGTATTGCTTTTTCAGTTCTGATAAGAATAGTAACCGCAATAGCTAGAGAAACGTCAGAAAATGTGCCACGGAGTTATTCTGAATTTCTCTAACTCTGTCTGGGTTTGAAGGGAAAAAAAGAGACTGAAAATATTGTACATGTAAACAAAAAACAAAATTATCATTATTATAAAAAGCAATCAAAGCAAACAAGTGCACTGGACGGTACTTCTATATGACTGAAAGAGAGTTTTGAATTCTCTATTATATTCTGTAGAGATTCTGTTTTAGTCTGAGAGGTATGACATTTTGCTCATGAAAAGAATAACGACCTCTCTCTCTCGATATGCAGGTGATACCCACGTCACTGGTTGTCTCAAGTGAAAGTATGGAGGACAATTTCTAGTAACACTGGTAGCGTCTTCAATCAGAACAACAAGATGCACAAGTTATGCTAGGAATATATAGTCGCAAAAAGTCCTGATAAAGTACATAGTTGGATCTTTGTTTCAAAAGCTGTTACATCAAAGTGTTTAATCAGGGCAGGTTATTACTCACACGTATGGTCTGCTGATAGGTGGCAGTACTAAAAATAATGTCACAAACCCTTGTACTCGGCTCTCTTCTTTAGTAATATTTAGCTACTCTTTGACCTTGTTCCTATATTAAACCTCCTCTTTTGCACAGAACAACTTTCATGGATATATATTATAGTAAGTTTTGTTTTTCATCTTTTTGTCGTCTTTGCTTGAAATGTCTGCAGAGCATCACGTCTTTCCAGTCTGTTTAAGCAAGGAAATTTCTTTACGCCCTGTTATTAAGCATTCAACTAGTTTGTTTTTTACTCCCTCAAATAATTGTTATAGAGCGACTGTAGCATCACATTTCAAAGCTCTCTAGTCTCCTATAATCCACCTTCTTCAGTGTCAGAACGTGAAATTAGTACCACATGTCCAGTTTCAGTAGAACTAAGCAATTTTGCTGAAACGTTTTCACATCAGTCGAGATACTTGCAAATCACAATTATTGTCAACATATTGACTTGTGTTATCAAACACAACGACTTTCATAAATTAAAACAATGGGTAATGAAAATTCCTTGTGATGCGACGTCACAAAATAGATTGGATTTCACATAAATTAAGAATGAAATACATGTTAGACTTTGATGTTGTATTATATGGTTATTTTTATATGATAGTCATGTTCATACGATTTCTAGCTCTCGGGTTTATAGTAATTAACTGTTTGTTTCTGGTTAAGCACAAATGTGCTATCTGTGCTGTGCCAAGCACGGGTATCAAAACCCGGTTATTAGCATTTTAAGCCTTCGCATTTACCACTGAGCCACTGGGGGCAGAATAATCAATAAATTTATACATATCACATTGTACGTTTTACTGAATATATTTCAATAACCTACGGACTAGTTCACTGTTAAATCACAAGTTACTGAACGCAATGTGTAGATTGATCTTTGAAATGACAGTTATAACGGTGATAATTTCTCAATACTAACTCTTCATCTTTTTCTTCTAGGCAGCAAAGCTGGTATCATGATCAGTGGATAAACAGTGTTGTAAAACGTGTCTTTATCCCTACTTTATCAATTATAAAGGAAGTTGTTACTAAGCCTTGAACTACAATGTGTAGATTATAACAAACTAAAATATTCTCAACTCTGCTGCCTGGTGGAACGTGTTTCAAGGCGATGGAATACGAAGAGCTTTTCCTCAACAGCTCTTGCATTAGGCTTCTTTTTTTTAACTTTTATGAATTCATATTTCACGTTACTTAACTTTACGACATTAGTACTTTTCATGTAATGCACGCCTGGGTAGAGTATCTTAGAATTATTTACACGGGGCACGAACATACAGGTATATATATATATATAACAAATGTTTCCTAACAACAAAGATGACTAATAAATTCAAATTTCAAATCTCACTTCACTCATACTGTACAGCGTTACTTGAACTTAGAAATCAAAGGCATTTCTAACCTCTGATACGTGATATATACGCATATCTATGTGTATTTTAATTGGCAATACCATTTGTTAATGCTCAGATGAAGCATAAAAATGAAAATTAATTCATGTCTAATGTAATTCTTGAGTCTTCTGCAAATGATACAGGAACTACAAGAGCTTAAATGTCTCACTTTACTCGGTATAGCATATGCTATACTGCCTGATTAGAAACTCCAAATTTATGTCACGGTCAGCACCAATATATCTATTATTGACCATTGGGAGGTTAACCAATTAACCGCAGTCGTCGTCAATGCGGTTACTTTTAACAGAATAGTGGGATTAACTGTCACAGTTATAATGCTTCCTTAGCTAAAAGTGTAGTTCGAACCTTGTACCTTACAATCTGAGCTAGTGTGTTAATATTTATACAGCTCATTAGGCTTATTATTGGATTTCGTGGAAAACAAATAAAGTCTGGCCAAAAAAAGATAATGTAATATCTTTTCAAAAAGCTTTCCCCCTTCCCTGGAGAGGAAGTTGGGGAAAGTGACTGCCATTGGACACATTTCGTGCGTGGAAAAAAAAAAAGACATATTTTGTGAAATTCAACTCATCGAATGTTTTTACTGTAGAAAAGTTGAATGTTTATTAAACAGTCAGATCGCTTTTGTTTTGTTGAAAAGGCGTGTTGCAAAATCGAACCACTGTTAACAGCTTCAAGCACCTTATATCCCTAGTAATACCCTAAATTACGTAGAGATGACAAATCCAAATATAAATGGTCTAAAGAATACTATTCATTAAACATCTGAAATTTCACAGTCGAATGAATTGTCGTTTCGCCTGTCTGTAGACGGTCTTAGCGATGCTAGTGATCAAACATCTGAAATTTCACAGTCGAATGAATTGTCGTTTCGCCTGTCTGTAGACGGTCTAAGCGATGCTAGTGATCAAACATCTGAAATTTCACAGTCGAATGAATTGTCGTTTCGCCTGTCTGTAGACGGTCTAAGCGATGCTAGTGATCAAACATCTGAAGTTTCACGGTCGAAGTTGTCGTTTCGCCTGTCTGTAGACGATCAAGCGATCTAGTGATCAAACATCTGAAATTTCACAGTCGAATGAATTGTCGTTTCGCCTGTCTGTAGACGGTCTAAGCGATGCTAGTGATCAAACATCTGAAGTTTCACGGTCGAAGTTGTCGTTTCGCCTGTCTATAGACTTTCAAGCGATCTAGTGATCAAACATCTGAAGTTTCACGGTCGAAGTTGTCGTTTCTCCTGTCTGCAGACGGTCTAAGCGATGCTACTGATCAAACATCTGAAGTTTCACGGTCGAATGAGTTGTCGTTTCGCCTATCTTAAACGGTTTAAGCTATGCTATTGATTAAACATCTAAAGTTTCGCCGTCGTATGGTCTGTCGTACCTCCTGTCTGTAGACAGTCTAAACAATGCTATTGGTTAAACATCTGAAGTTTCGCCGTTGATTGAGCTGTCGTTTCGCCTGTCTGTAAACTTAATATTTATTCATGAACCGAAACTTATACGGACTCGATTTTCTGTAGACTTTACCCACTTACGCAGGGCATGGGCGTGAAACGAGTTCGCGAGCTAAGCTCAACTAGCAGTACCTGAACAGGGTCAGTTTCACGCGCGCGAATGATAAGAGTAAGATGGGCTCTAGTGTAAGTGGCAGTTGGTGTGTTGCATGGAACATTGTCAGCCGGCCTCTGTCAGTAGCCAGTTGAATTTAAAAAATAGTCTGTCAAGAAGGTGTAAACTTGTTACTAGGCTAACTTTCTTCACCACGTGTGTCCTGACATTACTCCACAGCCTCTAGCTCAGAAAAATTTTACTTCTTTAAAGAAAGAAACGAACATGAACTTCGATCGTTGAATATGAGAACTAAACACTTAAATAATCTGCACGCAGCTCTGCTACAGACCTGTCCCACTACGTAGTTAACAACTGGTAAATATGAAGTTGATTATGATAACTGCATCGAAAGGTGCTACCGACCTGTACCACTACGTAGTTAACAACTGGTAAATATGAATTTGATTATGATAACTGCATCGAAAGGTGATACAGACCTGTCCCACTACGTACTTAACAACTGGTAAATATGAATTTGATTATGATAACTGCATCGAAAGGTGCTACAGACCTGTCCCACTACTTATGCTAACAACTGGTAAATATGAATTTGATTATGATTACTACGTATATATATATACTTTATTATAATAACTGCATCAAACAGTTCTAGAAGCCTGTCTTACTACGAAAGTTAGCAACTGGTAGACAAATAGGATTAGTATGATTGATAGATATCGCTAATGTGTTTTACAATTTAAGTAAATAACTATGTGGTGTTCCTTACTCTATATATTCCTGTTGTGACATGTTTTACAAGTGAGCAGTATTTATATCCTACACACTACACATTGCCAATGTGTTTTACGCGATAAGTTAACAACTATAGCAGATGTCTCGTACACTACACATTACCGTAATGATTTAATTGATTAGTTAACAAATATAGTAGATGTCCTATACACTAGACATTTCCGTCGTGTTTTAATCGGTAAGTTAACAACTAGATGTCTGGTACCCAACACATTGCCGTCGTGTTTTAGTCGATAAGTTAACAGCTATAGTAACTGTCTTGTACTCTGGACATTACTGTCTTGTTTTACTATAGTAGATGTCCTGTACACTAGACATTTCCGTCGTGTTTTAATCGGTAAGTTAACAACTAGATGTCTGGTACCCAACACATTGCGTCGTGTTTTAGTCGATAAGTTAACAGCTATAGTAACTGTCTTGTACTCTGGACATTACTGTCTTGTTTTACTATAGTATATGCCCTGTACACTAGACATTTCCGTCGTGTTTTAATCGGTAAGTTAACAACTAGATGTCTGGTACCCAACACATTGCCGTCGTGTTTTAGTCGATACGTTAACAGCTATAGTAACTGTCTTGTACTCTGGACATTACTGTCTTGTTTTACTATAGTATATGCCCTGTACACTAGACATTACTGTCGTTTTTAATCGGTAAGTTAACAACTAGATGTCTGGTACCCAACACATTGCTGTCGTGTTTTAGTCGATAAGTTAACAGCTATAGTAACTGTCTTGTACTCTGGACATTACTGTCTTGTTTTACTATAGTATATGCCCTGTACACTAGACATTTCCGTCGTGTTTTAATCGGTAAGTTAACAACTAGATGTCTGGTACCCAACACATTGCGTCGTGTTTTAGTCGATAAGTTAACAGCTATAGTAACTGTCTTGTACTCTGGACATTACTGTCTTGTTTTACTATAGTATATGCCCTGTACACTAGACATTACTGTCGTTTTTAATCGATAAGTTAACGAGTTTAATATACGTCCTGTACACTATACATTACCACAGTATTTTACTCGGTAAGCAAGCAGTCAGTTTAGTTTTATTGTTATTTTTATGTAACAACGATGGTAAAAAGTATTTTAATAAGTAACGTACAAGTGACAATCTTATTATATTTATTTAGAGTTTCAATTTTGTTTTTATACTTTAATCAGAAGTGTATAGTAGTAGTAAAATACTACTATAGTAACACTGCGTTACGAAGTTTCTGGTAATATTAAATTACTACTATAGTAACGCTGTGTTAAGAAGTGTGTGGTAGTAGTAGATTACTTGTCTAGTAACCCTGGATTAATAAATGTGGTAGTAGTAAGATACTAGTATAGTAACGCTGGGTTAAGAAGTGTCTGGTAGTAGTAGGATACTAGTATAGTAACGCTGGGTTAAGAAGTGTCTGGTAGTAATAGGATACTTTTCTAGTAACGTTGACGTTAAAAAGTGTTTGGCAGTAGTAGTATACTTCTCTAGTAACGCTGACGTTAAAAAGTGTTTGGCAGTAGTAGTATACTTCTCTAGTCAAACTGGGTTAAGAAGTGCCTAGTAGTAGTAGTAGGATACTTCTCTAGTAACGCTGTGTTAAGAAGTGTCTTGTAGTAGTAGAATACTTCTCTAGTAACGCTGGGTTAAGAAGTGCCTAGTAGTAGTAGTAGGATACTTCTCTAGTAACGCTGGGTTAAGAAGTGTCTGGTAGTAGTAGAATACTTCTCTAGTAACGCTGGGTTAAGAAGTGCCTAGTAGTAGTAGAATACTTCTCTAGTAACGCTGGGT
>NW_013665968.1:4383-16263 GCF_000517525.1 Limulus polyphemus | reverse complement strand
CCCAGTAGTAGTAGAATACTTCTCTAGTAACGCTGGGTTAAGAAGTGCCCAGTAGTAGTAGGATACTTCTCTAGTAACGCTGGGTTAAGAAGTGCCCAGTAGTAGTAGTAGGATACTTCTGTACTAACGTCAGATTAATGTGAGATGATTCTCTAGTTATATTCAGTATTTAATAGTAAAATAACTACTGTAAAATACAAAATAAAACGGTGGAATATACATGATGAATATGTGTGTTTATATGTTAGATAATAATTGTTAAAGAATTTACTTGAATAAAGTATAATACTTGAACAATGAACTACAGTATATGAAAAGTCAGAGATGTACAGCGAGCGTCCCTAACATTCACATAAGCCTTTTTTGCATGTTGTAACTCAATGTTATATCATAAAGTACAATCAAGTTAAGCACTGTTTACTTAGATGAACTCATTTTCATTTTTTTTTCCATTATGCTTGTTGGAATATCCTACATGTAGAACTGAAAGCTGTTTAATAGCTACATACAGAACATGATCCTATAGACTGTGTGTTCTGCCCAGACTTGCAGCGAGCTCTGGACAGAATGAATTTTCTGGCTGTATTGCTCGTTCATATATTTTTGTATTCAGTAATTCGCGTAAATGGAGACTTTAGTGAAGACTGTAACATACCTTTCTACTTAATAATTTCTATGACGTTTTCAGTAATGGATATAATGGGATAATATCCATCTGACTGTCTTTAATAACAGTTTATGAGTAGATCTCAAATGATGACTGATCTGGATATTTATTTAGTTTTATTTTGCAAATGGTACCGTATTGTTTCAGTGCAAGGAACTGTCATGTTAGGAATACTATATATAATGTGTATAACTCATACACTTACATATTATTGCTCTTTATAATCAGGTATGTATATTTTTCCTCGTGCATATACATATGTATTGTTGTTTATGGTTGCTTTCAGTACGTGTATATAGTTGTATGTTATTTTTATGTTAAATTTCAGTACACGTACATTCTTCTACATTGTTGTTTATAACTTGTTTACACGTGTGTGTGTTTATAGTACCTTGTTTACGTGTGTATATATACATAGGTTGTTGTTAACGACAACTTGTATACATGTATATAATATACTATTGTCCACAATGTATTTCGATACCCGTATTTATGTGCTAGTATTGAAACTTGTTTGTTGTTTGTATAATAAACTGAGGTTCCCGAGTACAAGGAATATTGTTGTAAATATATGTAATTTACTCAGTGGTAGTAAATAATATTGTGCTATACTTTCTACCATGATTTTTAATGCGTGAAAACATGTTAAAGGGCCTAGTTTACTCTTCTTTTGTTTCGTTTAGCACCTTTTTATCTGGTTTATAATGTTTTCTTGGAATACCACAACTCATCATAAGTTCTGAAGAAAATAACTTTGTTACTGTTGTAAAGTCTAGCTGCTAACAACAATAGTTATGTATGTGTTAAATATTTCTCATATTTTTCACTATTATAAGAGGCCTAACTGTATTTCTTTGGTATGCTAACCAAAGCTGTGCTGAGTCTTGAATAAGCGAAACTGCACTCTACAGCAGAGGGTACAACCAATCAAGGAATGCATTAGGTCTCTACGTCACATATTCTCTTTCCAATTTTACCTTTGGTGAAAAAGAAAAGAAATCTTTAACACACTTTATTATCATTAAACAGTTGGTTCATTGTATAATATCGAATAATGAATTAGGTGCAATTTCATAACATTGTTCACATACCTAAATTAATTTAGGTGCTGTTTAGTGAATTAAAAATAACTCAAAACCCCATAAATAGCAAATACGTCGTTAGTAAATTGCACTGTTGAACGTTAGAAATTAATTTTGAAATTGAACTTTAATTTTTTGTTTGTTTTAATATAAAGCTATACAATGGACTATCTGTGGTCTACCCATCGCAAGTATCGAAACCAAAAAATGCATAAACACTTAACAGCATATTAGCAGTGAAAGCTGAGTTTAGAGTTGTTTATTTGTTACAGATGGAAATACCGTTGACGTTTTAGGTTTTGTTTTGGCGCTGATAACACGACATACCAAAATACCTCTTATTAAAACGATATTATATTTCATGTTTATTTAAACAAAATACTTTCATGTTAAATTATGTAATGATGCTTTTGATGAGACATATTTGCATACAATAACATTCAACTGTTACGTAACTCTTTAAAGAAAACTATTAATATTAGGGTTTGTAAAGCCCAAGGAGTAGCTAACTCACTTGGACTGATGTTGCACTTAAACTGGTCAAACTAAGTTCTTCTTTTCCTTTGTTTATCTCTCTTTCTTGAGGTTATAAAGATTCCTCCTTGGAGGTCTATAGCATATGGTGGCCGGAGGGCAACAGTGTCTAATAATTAATGACTAGGAAAAATATTCTATAGATTTATTTCCCCACATAAAGTTTTTTTTTCCTCACTGTGCTTGTAGTGAGACCAGGAAATAATAGACTGAATAACATATCATTACATAAAAGAGGGTGGTCTGTTTCGAGAGTTTGTTACTTTTGACAGGTGATGGACTCTGGAAAGGAATCTTGATAGAATAAAAAAATCTGTATTGTTGCAAGTAGCTTATAGGAAAGTAGCAGATTGTCCCTCCTTTTGTTTCTGTTTGTAAATTGGTAATAAAACTCTCTCATTGAATGAAAAACCTGTGTTGTTTCTAGTAAGGTATGGAAAAACAATAGATCCTTGTGCTCACACACATTGTCCCCTTTTTTTGGTTCTGTTTGTAAACTGGTAACACAAATTTACACCTCACAGAATGAAACATCTGTATTGTTGCTAGTGCTGTATAGAAATACAATAGATCCTTGTATTCACACATTGTCCCTTCTTTTGTTTCTGTTTGTAAACTGGTAACAAAGCTCTACATCTTACAGAATAAAAAAACTTGTATTGTTGCTAGTGCAGTATAGAAATACAATAGATCCTTGTGCTCACACACACATTGTCCCCCCCCCCCCCATTTTTTGGGTAAACACATTTCGAAACCGGAGTAACTTAATATAGATTTGTACACACTTTTTTCTGCTCATCTGTAAATATACTGAGCTCTTTTTGTGAAAACTAGTAGAAGAGAAATATCGCGACCTAAACCACTATCATACCATGAATTTATTAAAAAAAAACGTGGACAGCTTTTGGAGACACTGAACTCCCCCCACAGGGACAAAACATCCGTTATCAGGAAGTTAAAGAGGTGAGGTCACTCCCTTTCTTCTTAGTGAGCTGCTAGTATTAGAAAAGTATTTTGCAGAAGAAGAGGAAAAAAGAGTATAGAAATTTGTCATAATTCAAATCTTTAGTTTCATCTTGATTTCGTGGTTACAAAGTTTTTCATGGAAAATAGCAACACGTAAGTAGAATCTAAAATTAAAGTTGTTTAAAAGACCATATTTGAGGTATATCTTTAGATAGAAAGAGACAAGCAAGTGAGTGAATATGCACTTGCATTATTAGAAAGTAAACATAAAAGACTCTCTTTGATTTACAACTTAACCATTTAACCATCTGTTGTTATAAATTATTGTATTTTCGTGGACTGACAACTGTAATATCAAGAAATTTATAATGCTCAGTAATGGGTCATAGTTCTTCAGACGTTATGTTTTATTCTGCGTACGTCCCATGATCTCGCAAGATATACACCCCAAAGGTTTGTAGAAAAATGTATCGAAAACAAGACAAGCCGATCTTGTTCTTCCTTGAAGTCTGTGTAGAACGTCATCTGATTTATCCAATATAGAAACTATTTTACAGTAAAGGCAGAAACAAAACAACAACAACAAAAAACCATACGATACGTTAAGTGTTCAAATTTTGACTAAGACTGATTGAGGTCGGAACTGCAGAAGTACCTGCAAACCGCTGTGTACAAGAGTATTCGAAACGTGACTAAGATGGATAGTTGATGGACACATTCCACTCTTTGCTTCACAAATGCCTCTCAACCATCAGGCTTGGAGACATTTGAACCACTTGATGGAAGTCGCTGTTTAAAAAAGTAAAAATATCCTGGGAAAATATTATGTTGAACGAGCTGAAAATGTCTGCGGGTTTTACCCCATACCAGAGATGTGATAAGAATCTCGAGTAATAGACTAGTATGGTTCACCATGGGTGAATCTCCAGCAACGTTGACACTGTGATGGATTATAAAGTTTCAAAAGCCACTAACAACAATAGCCCAGTGTTAAAAACGTTATCGTGCCTTCTCTGTAGTCAATTAGTCAACTTTTGCTCTAACCAAAGTATGCTATCTTGGTAAGTTAACACAACGTTAACTTTATAAAATAACAATGCTCCCTTTTGGTGCCAAATCTGGTGAATTTCTGAAACAGAAAACGTGACTTTACAGAGAAAACGTGAAAAATTTTAGAACATTAAATATCAACCTATATACTATCTCAATACGAGAGTTTTGTTATTTTTAGAAAATCGTAATAGTGTAGAAACAACTTCCCATATTTAGCTTTTTTTTTCAGTTACTATGCTAGCTAAAGAATTGAAATAGTATTGCTATGAAAATAAATATAAACTTGAAAGATTTTTGGAGATTATTATAGATACTTTAAATCAACAGCTTATGTCATTGGTTGTTTCACTTTAAAGCCTTTAAGCTGAATTTCCCCCAGTGGCTCAGCGGCAAGTCTGAATTCTTATAACGCTAAAAAGCAGGTTTCGATAACCGTGCTGCGCTGTACAGACAAACCATTGTGTAGCTCTGTGCTTAAGACCAACAAACAATTAATTTAAACTGATTTTTTTCTGTATATTCTGAATGTTGTCTAATTGCTCTCACCATCATTGTTCAGCATTAAGTTTGAGGGACTATAATGCTAAAATTTGGGGTTCGATATCTACGCTGTGCGCACCGCAGATAGCCCATTGTACAGTTTTGCGCTTCAACAAACAAACACGTAGAAGTCAGTCGGCAGTCGATTGCTTTGTTAATTATTATAGATAAATAACATTTCCATTATTATAGAACCCGCTGAATAAACTAAAAAAATATTTTTCGCTCTGCTAGACCCTGTGACTGCCGTGGAAGTTTACCAGTCAGCCCACCAGAGGGCTATGCGTGCTCAAGACCAAGAACTTCAAAATAAAAGGCTGAAAAAAAACTCTGAATAACTATTACCAAGAGCTAGAAATTCTGACGAACCAGGGTGAGAATTTTTATTTATTTATTGTGTTTATTATGTTTATTTATGTGTTAGAAATGATATGATAAGGAATATATTAGTAAAAATCAAACTAAATATTCCTATTTGTTTGAACATGCGGCGTAATAAAATTTGTGAATTCGAAATGACAGAATATATTTTTTGTTTGTTTTTGTTCAGATATGTTAGGGTATGATAAATTATCTACATAATTCACGAAATATATTATTCTGTTAGAGTCTAGTGACAAAGAATTATATGTAGATAAGTAAATGTTACTTTTGACAGGATTTGTTGAGATGTACCTATAACTTGATCGAATGATCGTTTTGAATGTGATCCAATATTTTACTAGAATGTGTAGAAAGATGATCCACTGCAAGTTACACTTTGTGTTGTTAGAATGTTTCGAAAGATTATCCACGGCATGTTACACTTTGTGCTGTTAGAATGTGTCGAAAGATGATCCGTCACATGTTAAACTTTGTTTTGTTAGAATGTGTCGAAAGAGGGTTCACAGCATATTACACCTTTTGTTGTTAGAGTGTGTTGAAAGATGATCCACAGCATGTTACACCTTTTGTTGTTAGAGTGTGTTGAAAGATGATCCACAGCATGTTACACCTTTTGTTGTTAGAGTGTGTTAAAGACGATCCACAGCATGTTACACCTTTTGTTGTTAGAGTGTGTTAAAGACGATCCACAGCATATTACACCTTTTATTGTTAGAGTGTGTTAAAGACGATCCGCAGCATGTTATACCTTTTGTTGTTAGAGTGTGTTGAAAGACGATCCACAGCATATTATACCTTTTGTTGTTAGAGTGTGTTGAAAGACGATCCACAGCATGTTACACTTTTTTGAAATTTGATAAAATAATGCCCAGCAAGATCTAACTACTTCCTAACACCAACTATAAATCTTATTAACGTTCTTATAATGATCACATGTTTTGAGGTAACTTCGCTTTTGTGACTGTTCTGATGTATTAGCCTGTTCCAACTACAAGTTATTTTGTGCTCAGAACATGACGATATGTTTTGAACTTCCGAACGCTGCGATGAGGTGACCTAATTCTATTGTTTTAAGTGTTCAAACTTTGACTGCCGATGAATGACATTTGTTTTTATACGATTATATACATATTAACCTTTAAAGTTAAACGCATCTTTCCATTCTTCTGTTCAACTCCCTCGACTGCTCGAATTCTTTAGATAAGACCAACGGAGAAATCCCATTTGCGCGTGCAATATTTTACTATGAATATACGTCGGCAACTCTTAAAGGCAAAACATATTTCGGTTCCCAGTGCGATATGTGTCAAACTTCCACGTCAAAATACTGGCGAGAGAAAAATAAGAGATATAGAGATAGAAGTGTGTGTGTGTTTACGTGTATATGTTTCTACGTCTAAATAGTAATCTCTGATAAACAATTTTGTTATCGACTAATGAAATACATTACACTGCGGTGTTTCTGTTACATTAGAATTGTATGCATTCATAACTGCACAGAGTCTAGCTAGAGCTGGAAGTACCTGTGAGTAGTGATCATATCGGATTAACACTGTTTACGTCATTTTAGAAACCGCAGCATTTAAAGAGTGGAAGCTCGCATTCAATCACGTGTAAACTGTGAACTTTTGAAAAGAACTGTTTAAAAAATAATAATCAGTTCAAAGTCGGCAGTTTTTAAATAATGCTTTTCTTTCTTCCAATCGTTTGTGGGAAATAACATTTGTTAAAGCAAGGCTGTTGGAAAAAGCTTGTTGATAAGATACTAGCTTTCTTAAATGAAAAAAAAACAAAAACTGTGCATATGGCTAGATTTTGTACAGTTGCAGAAGAAAAAAAAATGTAAATGTTGGTGTTAAGTCTAATGTTTTAGAACGTGCCAGCGTTGTTTATTTGAAAGTGTTACCACTAAGAACAGCCAACAAAAAGGTAAGAGAAAAGGATTAAATGTTACTTTACATAGAGCAAATGAATTTATTTGAAATGTAAAAAAAGAAAAGTGAATTGAACTTATATTTTTGTTGTTGTTTTTCAATTAAAATGTTTGTTTTTGCTATGTATACATTTATATATATCATACTACTACTATGCCGAAACACAACTCTTTCACTCTGCTGATATTTTAAGATAACTTTCAGACAATAAGACCAGAAATAACAATAACTTGCTCATCAAAGAAAGACAAATAAAACAAGGGAACAAACTATATTGTTGGAAGGCCGATATCTCTAGGGTTAGTATCCACACAGCCGTAGAGATATACCGTCTATTACACTTACCCTTTAATCGCAAGTATGCAGTCAGTTGTGGAAAGTGAATCACTCTTAATGACACAGAAGAATGAAAAATATAGTAGATTGCTACGGATAGACCACTCAGAATGATATGTAAAAATTATCTCCTGGAGTTGACATTCCAGTCCCTATAATAGTCATATACCTGTATCAAACCTAAGGTGTCTAGGTAAAAATTTAATTTTATATTCAAATTCCAATGTATAACGTAGTAATAGACAAATTCACCCAACAATCCACTCTGATTGTAGTAATAAGACAACTGATTATTATCCTGTTATGCTGATTACTCATGTAAATCAATTATTAATATAGTTCGACGATATTTTAATAGACACGAAAGTAAAGTTAAAAATGATCAAATCTTAACATTCAAACTACAACATTCTCGTGTCAGTTGAATATTAATTTTTTTAACTGTATAAAACTGGAGTTAGACAGACATATATTTTAGATTTTACGTCTGTTGCTGTCACTTATAAATGAAATTCTGTTGGAAGACTGTATTTTTAAGTCCAAAGTTTTGTCGTGTTTTTCAAACATTAGTTTCGAGATTTAGTTTTATTATATCTGTTAATCAGTGGCTTACTAATTAGTGTCTGTTACTTTTCAACGTTTCTTAATTAATGGATTTTTTTCGATGGCGCAACATGACTAAAGACTCAAAATTAGGTAAAACAAAATTACTGTGTTTTGGTTTTTCTTTAATCTACTCTAGGTAAATATTTCATTGTTAGATTGCTGCTATAATTGATACTTGCTGAATAATGCGCGTTTAAGTACAATTCAAACTATGTTTATTAAACTAATGCTTAACGTTATTTATAATCCTCTGTATTTTATTATTAATTGTTAATTTTCGCAGAAAGCACTAAAGTAATGAAAATAATGATTTAAGAAGGAAATAAAGGATTATTCAACAGGAAATAATTCCGTTTGGATGCACAAATTGAATGAGTGAAATTAAGTATAAAGTTAATTAAGCCTTTTTCTGGTTTACTTATGCGATATGACGTTCACTTTATACATCCACATAGGAGTATATTCGTGAAATGTTTCAACACATGAATTTTATTTGTTGTTAAGCACAAAGCTGCACAATGAGCTATCTGTGTTATGTCCACCGTGAGTATAGAAACCCGATTTTTTAGCGCAGTTTTTGGTTTTTATTTTTTTCTTAATCATTAACATTAACAACAAAAGAACTGCATTTAATCTTACAACATTAAAATGTGTGCTAGGTCTATGTATTGTAATAACTATCTTGGTCATTTGAGTTTAATATAAGCGATAAATGCAATTCAATAATATTAAAGAACATGTGAAAGATAGACAGTAATTTTTTGATTGTTAAAATGTCCAACAAATTTATTTTTAAATGATAAATGTAATTCATATTGGTGTTGTTTAGGTGTTGAAACATTAATTATTGTAGATACATGTGCTGCCTGGCCCGGCATGGCCAGGTGGTTAAGGCGCTCGACTCGCAATCTGAGAGTCGCGGGTTCGAATCCACGTCCCACCAAACATGCTCGCCCTTTCAGCCGTGGGGGCGTTATAATGTGACGGTCAATCCCACTATTAGTTAGTAAAAGAGTAGCTCAAGAGTTGGCGGTGGGGGGTGATGACTAGCTGCCTTCCCTCTAGTCTTACACTGCTAAATTAAGAACGGCTAGCGCAGAAAGCCCTCGTGTAGCTTTGCGCGAAATTCAAAACAAACAAACTCAAGGTAATGTAGAGTAAAAAGAAACATTTTGATAAACTGTTTAAGTTATTTGTGGTTGCTAAAATGGTAGGATAGTATATGAGTGATTATTTACTGAAAGACAAGAAAATTCTAATTGTTTATTTGAAACTAAATATTTCAATTTTTATTTATAGAAAAATAAGCTAGTGTCTGCGAGAGCCAATATTATACTAGGCCTCGCAGCAAACCAGTAGCAGAAATTGTGTAGGAAATTAAATATTGATTTTTCAAATTAAAAGAAAAAGGAATTCAGGGAATAAAATTACACGCACTGTTAGTTTTATCAATAGTCTAACAACACGATAATAACATTTATTTTTAGTTACAGCATGATAGACATGAAAGTATTGTATTTAGTGAAGCATAAATATTTTGACTGAAATATCTAATTTAATACACTGTTTCGGAAATATCAAGAGATATTAACGTTATGCTGCTGATTTACTGGTATTGTTCACAGATAGAAAAATAAACAATTCCTTAAAGATAAAAAAAACAGTTTATTTCTCAGGTGAGGCAACGTTCGCAACCAAAAGCATGTTTAGAAAGGGGGCGCCATAAAACAAAACCTTTGTGCACTACAGCGTAAGCTGATTCAGGTAAAAATAATACTCTTCAAGAATGTTTAAGCTACATTGTACTCGTACTTTGGTAACCCTGCCGAACGTGGCATCGTCTTTTGTATCACAGTGTATTAATTTTCTATTACTATGCCATTGACATGGCATTTTGAGATATAAATGGCCCTCTAATAATGATTTTTTTTTGTTTTATCTACATTTATATGTATTTTTTTCGTAACAGGAAAAACGCACTCAGTTAAGCCTTTACAAACACTTATTCACGGTGTTTCTTAACTAAGGTTTTCACATCGTCCATTTATCAGTATAGTTATTCTGTCTACAAATGATCGAGATGTTTTTTGAGAGCGCCAAACAACAACAACAACAACAACAATACATTAGAAGATGAGAGAGAATCTAGCAAAAGAACTGTACGAATGCAAGGAATATTATCTTGGTTTCAATGCCAAGCTATCTCAAGAGATTGCTATTAGAAGACTTGCAACAGTCAAAATCAATCAATGTAACTAGGCCTGACAGTCAGGCTTCCGAAGATAAGGTTTTCCTGAATCCACATAATGTTTCCTTACTATACGTTTAACACGTGCTAAACTAAACAGTAATAAGTCCAATTAAACAACATCACAAGTTGCGTGTTGATTAAACTTTTGTATTAAGAGGATGGGTTACACTTATAATAAAAAGAGTGAATTCAGTTTTGAAACGAAACCTAATAATGGAAACTATACAGTTGTGAAGCGAAAAATGTGGGGAGCGCCAACCAAGGAAGAGAAGCGGAGAGTCGGTGAGGGGGGTGGGCGTATAACTATGACTGTAGGAACATACACATTATATCTTAAAGTACAAATTTCAAAACAATGAAGTTTTAAAAACTTCAATACAAATATTGTTAGTATTAAGTATATCATAACAATAATTAACATGAGAAAAATAACAAGTACAGTACATACATAAGTAGGTTATACGAGGTGCCGGAGGGGTAAGGTTCTAACCTGGGAATAGCTAAAACTCTGTAAAGATGAATAGTCGAGCCTATCGACCAAAGAAAGTAATTCAAGTCGTGAGAAAGATGCATTTTCTTCTACTGTGCTCTTTTGTAACTGTCGAATGTAAAAAAGGATTTAGAGACAGAAAAGGCGAGGTGAAATGTTTAATTAGTCTACTTCAAAAAAGCAAATAATTAAAAATAATCTGTTATTAAACTTTAATTCTGAAGCTTGTTACTTATTTCGAAAATAAAAATGTATGTTTTATTTTAATATTTGACAGAAATAGAAACTATTTGGTTTCAAAACTAGTTGCTTCTTCTGCATCACAAATTTAATATTTTATCTCAACCAAACGAATTTGAGAATTTAATTACTTTCACAGTTAGGGTGTGGTAAAAGAACAATCGAAAACGTTTCAAGTATTTCATGAAAAATTTACAAATAGAAATATGTACAAATTGGAAAAAATTATGAAAAATAATTTCATCACAAGAAATGAGTTATGTCATAACATGTTACCTCCAAAGTTATTTAAATGAAGAAAATGTGATTACATAAATACATTAATATTCGATGGTTTTATGTGTGTGTTTTTCCCCAGTATATATATATGTAGTTTTGGCTACGATATTTTTTCCTAAAATATTTCGGTACACAAGCGTAGTTTCACTTAGCCTATTCTTACCTCTTAGTTAATAATTCACTTTTATAATCAATGATTCTAATAAATTTTAAAGTGCACAATAATTGTGATCGCAAAGCTCCATGCTGAACACTTCAATGGTAAATTTATTAGTTAGTGCTAACGGTGCTCGCATCTATACAGCGTTATTCCGTGTGCAATACTTATAGCTTCACGGTGGCTCAGTATTAAATACGGAGACTTATAAACTCAAATTCGGATTCGATACCTGTGGTGAGCATAGCGCAGATAACGCATTCTGCAGTTTTACACTTAAAATGAAACAAGTTAACAGATAAAGTAGACTTAAAGCAGAATAAACTTGATATATATGCATATATATATATATATATATATA
>NW_013665968.1:0-3383 GCF_000517525.1 Limulus polyphemus | reverse complement strand
AAACATGCTCGCCCTTTCAGCCGTGGGGGCGTTATAATGTGACGGTCAATCCCACTATTCGTTGGCGGTGGGTTGTGATGACTAGCTGCCTTCCCTCTAGTCTTACACTGCTAAATTAGGGACGGCTAGCGCAGATAGCCCTCGTGTAGCTTTGCGCGAAATTCAAAAAACAAAAAACAAACATGTGCTGCCATCTGTTTAATAGGTTGTTCAGATTGATTCTGGTTATATAATTACTTAATTAAAAGTAACGATATTTTTGTTGTTGTTTAGATATTGAGACCAACGATTCAGAAGTTAGTGAGATCAGAACAATGATTAAATATGACAGAAAACAGCAGATTCCGACGTTGAAATCTATGTTACGTGGATAAACATTGAAAGCAACTGTTATGAAAATAAAACACTTAACGTAAAAACTAATAATTGCAATATCGAATGCACTAAAACAGATTAGATTAGCTTTATTTTTAGGCCATGAGAATATAGTAAGTGATGCATGCGAATAGGCGAGGGGTTGAGTGCTATCGCACCCTCTAAATTTCACCTATATATATGTATAACACGTGTTTGAAAGGTGTAAAAACAGCCTCAGCTACCATCGAAATGCACCACTTTCAGTGCAAATTACAAAATTCTAACGAGGGGCGCATGCTACCGGACGCCCATTGTTTGGCTTCGCCACTCATTTCCTTTTGCTACAAAAGTAGCATCTCTTTATTTATAGATTCCTACCTACTTTGTAGCAAGAATAGAACTTCCCCAAACGCTTTTTGTGTGTGTGTGAGAGTATCATAGTTATAGTTTAATAGTTATAAACATTTGTGAAACTTGCCTCAGATACCAGTATTATTTATTCTCTAGCGTAGAGTATATAAACATAAAAAGAACTTGTGAAACGGGTAGAGTAAGTTTTCGTTCTAATGTTTTATTTCATTCGCGGCTGCTGTGTTTGTATGGTTTTGTAAAGTTAGAACCACTATGAGTTAATGGCACTTCATAAGAGCAATGTTTCGTGTCTTCTGTGTTGTCCTTGGAGCTAATTTCTTCGTCGTCAGTCGTGTTCATTCTAATGACTGTGATCGCATACTATTCCTTTACACCGTAAGGTTCATCGAAGGGCAGCGAGGTCAAATCAAAAGCACAGCTTTCAGTTGAGCTGCATGGAAAGTTTCACAACTGTAACTACTGTCTTTTCAGTCATCTCTCTCGCGAAAATAGTGTTGATTTTTAGGGGTGATTGGAATCGTGTGAAAATTTGAACTTGTGAGTATACGTGTCAAGTTTCATCGCAATGGTTATTTTGGTCAGACGGGTCTGTTTCGTAACCGTAACTTTGTATATTGCCTTAATATGTGGTTTGGGAGCTCATATCTCTCCAAAACGCTCTGCTGTGTGAGTTTTCTTGCTTCGACGTCGTTCAGCAATATCATACGAACATCGTTTTTTAGAAGGAGCTATTAAATTATCATCCAGCTCTAAGGTCGTTCATAGCAACATTGTACTGTCATGTGCTCGGGTTCCCCAGTGGCTTTTGTACCTTTTGTATTCCTATGTCAATCATGCTTATCCGAGTATCTAAAAAAAATAGTATTTACTCTAAATGACTCTCAGAATTTGTGTGTTAGAATTACGGTTGTGTAGTTTTCAATGAATAGAGAGACATGCTGAAACTCTGAACTTTATACGATTCTGCATTATCTTCATGTGTACAATGTGCTCCAAACAGAGCAGAACAGAAAAAATATTTCGAGAACAAATAAGCAGACTCAATCAATATATAGATTTTCTTCCCTTTAATTACATCATACTTGTTTGTTTTAGGCTTAAAACTACACAATGAGCTATTTGCACTGTACCCATCGCAGGGATCGAATCATGAATTATAACTCTATAAGCTCTGAAGCTTATCACTGAGCTATGGGGGGGGGGGCAGAGACCTTAGTGTTCTTTAAGTTCTTAAGAAATTAACTGAAATGGTAACTTCAGTTATTGTTGTTTTCCATTCGCACAAGTAACTACATAAATAAGAACTACTAATCAAGTAACAATAACTTTTTTTTTCGTTTTATATGGTAATAATATGCTTTCCATTGGGTGGGTGTTTACCTTTCTCTATACAAGAACAAAACAAAAAGGAATTGGTCTGTGTGCTATATGGAGACCGTGAAAACCGTTGAATAATCACGGCTACCTGAACGTGTATTTTTTAAATGAGCAATGGAAATGCGATCTCTCTGTTTTTTCTTTCATTTTAAATAAATAGGTATTAAACATGTCGCCCGTGGCACCAAGACTTCTATTTTACAGCAACATGCTAATGCATTAGCATATGTATACCGCTTTTGTAAAGTGCGATTAACCTTCTATGTTTATATACCTGTATAATTAAAAGCTAGAAAAATTAAGTCCATTTAGCTTTTTGTCTTTTAAAAACATTAAAAAAAATAGAAACATCTAATTCCAAACTATTTACTCAGTTAGATTGATTATTTAGTAGTTGACCGAAATCATATTTAGTAAGACAAGCCTGGAACTGCCGAGTCAAATCTGAAATCATGTTTTGTAAGGCAATCCTGGAATTGCCGAGTCAAATCTGAAATCATGTTCTGTGAGGTAATCCTGGAACTGCCAAGTCAAATCTGAAATCATGTTTTGTAAGGTAATCCTGGAACTGCCGAGTCAAATCTGAAATCATGTTTTGTAAGACAATCCTGGAACTGCCGAGTCAAATCTGAAATCATATTCTGTGAGGTAATCCTGGAACTGCCAAGTCAAATCTGAAATCATGTTTTGTAAGGTAATCCTGGAACTGCCGAGTCAAATTTGAAATCATGTGTTATAAGACAATCCTGGAATTGCCGAGTCAAATCTGAAATCATGTTTTGTAAGGCAATCCTGGAACTGCCCAGTCAAATCTGAAATCATGTTTTGTGAGGTAATCCTGGAACTGCCAAGTCAAATCTGAAGTCATGTTTTCTGTGATAATCCTGGAATTGCCGAGTCAAATCTGAAATCATGTTTTGTGAGGTAATCCTTGCACTGCCGAGTCAAATCTGAAATCATGTTTTCTGAGGTAATCCTGGAACTGCCGAGTCAAATCTGAAATCATGTTTTGTAAGGCAATCCTGGAACTGCCCAGTCAAATCTGAAATCATGTTTTGTAAGGCAATCCTGGAACTGCCCAGTCAAATCTGAAATCATGTTTTGTGAGGTAATCCTGGAAATGCCGAGTCAAATTTGCAATCATGTTTTGGAAGGTAATCCTTGCACTGCCGAGTCTAATCTGAAATAATGTTTTGTAAGACAGTCCTGGAACTGCCAAGTCAAATCTGAAATCATGTTTTTGTAAGACAGTCCTGGAACTGCCAAGTCAAATCTGA
>NW_013665967.1:639674-662213 GCF_000517525.1 Limulus polyphemus | reverse complement strand
AACATAATTTACAAAGTTAATTACCCGACTAATTTCGACGTACCTCATGCATCACTTTCAAGTGTATACTGATATACATGGTATGTCGAAATTAGTCGGGTAATTAACTTTGTAAATTATGTTTGAACTTACTTTTAAAGGGGAAAATTAGTCCAAGTTATCTATTTGTAAATGTGTTTATGGATTTGCTAGTACAAAAAATTTCCGAATCTATGCAAGCATTTTGTAGAGGGCTTTGTCATTTGTTTGGAATAAAATATAAGTTCATAGACTCTTGATTTTAAATTAGGTTCAAGTTTAAATTAGTAGGAATTTAGTGCAGGAGGCTGATATTAATAGATTTAACATTGTTTTGCGTATAATTAACGATAACTTAAGGTGAGATAATTCGTTTGTAAATATTTTTTTGTTTGATCGATTTCTCATGAATTCAGTAATTACTATGCTGTGTGCACTAGTCAGTACATAGTACTGTGAATGTAATAAAGTTCGACTGCAGCTTTCAACTCGTGAACTAAAAAAATAAAATTTGACTTAAATTTCAAAATTTAGATTTGAGTTAAACTAAAGAGAATTAAGTAGTTTATGTAACTTCAGTTTTGTTTAGAAAGAATTCACCATTACATTCTTTGAAACAGCTTAAGTCTTGAGGTCAAAAATTTATTCGGTTAAAGTTAACCTTAAATTTAAAATGGGTAAAATTTCAAAATATTCACTGGTATTAGTACTAAACTCTACAGTAGTATTTTAATTTTCCGTTTTTTACGTCCTAGTAAATATAGTAACGTAGTTTTAGATTGTCTTAAGTTTGATTGTTAGGTGTTATGGGGTGAGAGGTTTTTTCTTCTTATATTTGAGGGTTGTAAAGAATATTTAATGGTGACTAAGGACATTTTTTGAAATATCATTTTCGATTTGATTGCAGTTTTCTGTCCTTTTGGAGTCAATGAACGTTATATAGGTGAGTGTCAGTTGCAGGGTATTTACGGGACATTGAAAATGTGCATAAATTGTTCAGTCTCTTCATTGGTCTTGTGTTCGTAGCTTTCACCCAATCTGGTTATGTATACATCTGAATTTTGCAATTTGAAAATATTTGTAATGTGTTTGTTTCTGCAGTAAGTCTATAGACTAAGTCAGTGGTTATCAATTTGTTCAGATTGCAGACCCCTTCATCAAAAATGAAATGAACAGGTATACATCACACATTTTTAGTTGTCACTTTAGTTAAATTTTTTTATGGTCTGGCATACGAGTGTTGACTGTACTACTTTTAATTTAATCACATTATTCATTGCAGCAAATAATCTGTATGGTAACTTTTCTTGAATCTTTTCTGATCCCCAGGATATCTTCCATATATCCATCTGGGGCACTCTACCAGTTTTATAACAACTGTGTTAAATTACAGTGTATGAAATGTATGTACACACACACACACATGTAAGTTTAAGCAGAATAGTAAAAAAGCTCTTATTTTTCTTCACCAAAAATAGTTTTTTTAGGTGTGGAGAAGATTTAAGGTACTTTTACTATACAGTTAATTATTGTTTAACATTTAATAATTTAAGAACAAACAGGGTAACAGAATATTATTCTGCCCATGGAATTTACTCCTCCAGATAGAGCTGGGCAATTAGTTGATGCCTTCATTAATCAAGTCCGTTTGATTAATTCATTAGTATACACCCTCCCCCATACAAAAAAAAGAAAAAAGTGGATGCGAGCTGCCTTCATAACATTTTCATCCACTGTATTTTTCTAACATGATATTAACTTTCATATCTTCATTCACATTTTATTAAAAAGTAATTTTTAAATTAAAGAGGCCAACACTTGTGGGTGAATGAAACATGTCTCTGCTATGCAATTCCAACATGGCCAATTTTGATGCTAGACAAATTGTAAGCTCTCTTCCCCCCCCCCAAAAAAAAGACTAAAACTGAGCAAATCCAACCTTTTTGCATGACAGTGTGTTCTGTGCATAAAAATTGATATTTGTGCCAATTTTCATATTTGTTGTTGTAAATATGACTGCACAGGAAGCCAAAATATATATATTTTGGAGTGTTTGACCTTTCAACTTATAAAAATCCTTAAAAAAACCCTAAATAAAAAAAAAAAAGTGAACAAATTTTGTTTGGGCATATTAGACTAAGGTATAACCCAACCAAGTTTCAAGTCAATTTGCTGACAAATGAAGGAATGGTGGTTAATTGAAAAGCATTTGGAAGAAGAAAGAAAATAGAAACAGCATGTTTCCTTGCAGAGACATAATTACCCTTAGTTTCATATCACACACCTCTTTTGAAGTTTGCTATTTAAGCATTTTCTGAAACACATTTTTTTTTTTATCTGTGAAATATTTTGCTTAAGTTTTTTTTAGATAATCTGGACATTTTTTCCCACTTGACAAATGAATCAGTAATGATGACTAAATGCCATTGCACAGTCACCATTCTGTTCATTTTTAAAATATGCAGTAATCCCACACTGATCTTTTATAAATCAAGTAAATTTATAAATAATGAAAATGTTTTACTATTACCAATTAGGATAATAATATTTTTATTTAAAATATAGTACAACTGCAGTTAGAAATAATTAAGTAACCAATTAACCAGTATATTTATGTACATTGTTTGGCTAGGGTAAACATAGAAATAGTCAATAAAGACTTGAATCATCATACTATTTGGTGAACAAGGTAAAAATATGTATTAAAAACTAAAAGCACCATAACTTTAAATGAAGAACCAAACATCAAAAAGATACCTTTATTAAGCCTTAAGCAATCTCCAGTTTGTAGTCTGTGAATATACCCATGTCTAGGTAAACTACTTGTACCTAATGATGATAAAGTCTTCTCCAAACATAGTACACTTGTTACTTTGTTAAATTTGTAATAAGTTTTTTCATTAGCAATTAAACCCATCTCTAAACTGTATAAGCTTACCTTATCTGATGTTTTCTCATTGCAGAAAATTTCTGTAGCTTTCAAAAAGATATAATTCAACACACAAATACTTTCACAATTCATTCACATATTCCAATCATGTTTAAACTTTCTTTATAGCTGCTTTAAAAGCTAAGTGTAATTTGTAAATGATCAGATCATAGACTTTATGTATGCTAGTTGAGGCCATGTATATTGACTCTATGGATTAAACCACTTAACATGGCATGTTTCAACCAAGGTCTGTTAAAAAACTTGGGGAAATGTTTGAAAATCAAAAAATGGATAATATATCCGTAAGGGGTGATAGCTTCTTAGCAAAGATAAATATTCTTTGGGTTGTTCGAAAAATGTATAGAAAAACAACAGGGAATCCTCAATAGCCATGGCACTTGAAGTTCATTTAGGCAGGATTACAGTAAATCTATAAGACCTTTTTTTCTTTTTTACTAGCTATATTTTTGTGCACCAACAATAACAAGCATGGGTGGGGGGTGTATATCCAATTCAGTGTCATTACTCATCAGGATCTTTACCAGCCTACCCTCAAATTGAAATTCTTCTAGGCAGGAATAGAGTAAATTGGTCAAATACATCAATTGAAAGGGTTTGACCTGCGGAATTCAAAATTGTAATTAGATCTCAAGTTGGTCAAGAGATTATGGAGCTATGAGCTAAAAGTTTGTACTTTTAAAAAAAACAACAAAAAAACTCAGAGCTGTTCTATGAACTGTTATGTTGTGGCTAAAAATTGACAAGAGGGTTATTTTGTGTAAAGGCAAAACTCTGCAGCTGTGCGGAAATAAAACTTTTTTTAACAATCACATGAAAGAAACGTCAGAAAATGACAAAATATTGATTCTGAAATGTGTATGTGTATTAAAATATAATTAGAATCAACATGGAAAATTGACTTTGAAATTTGTCTTAAAAAAGGTTGTGGCAAAAAATATGCAAATCCAAAAGAAACCCTGTCTTAATACTCCAGGCACAATGATTCAGAATTAAGTTAGTTTTTAATCCTACACTTTATACATGAAAATGTATTGTACAGGAAATCCAACTGCATTGTTTAACATTTGTAAATAATAAGATATTTATTTACTTATCAGTCACCTGTTGCAACAATACTGTGGACACTTTTCCAGACTTGTTATGCTAGATAATTCAATATTGTTTTACATGTTTGTAAGCATGTTTACAACAAGTGTTTGGACCTTAATTATATTCTTCTATCTATAACTATACAGTTACACAAAAGCTTTGTAACCAAACAAGGGAAATACATAATTATAACTAATTTTATTTCTTAAGCAAACAGGCATGTAGCCAAAGAAAAACCTAGTATTTTTGGATATTCTTCAAGTAGACTATATTTAAATTCAAACAACATGAAAATTTGAATAACATAAATTTATTTTGTAAAATAAACGTTTCAATAGTCATAAATTTATCTTAGAGTTTGAAAACCATTAGGGAATGAACAAGAATAAAACTAAGTTTATTCAGATAATATAGTAGTATTGTGTTAAAAGTAACAACAATGATTAACTTCTCCACAGTTGCTGCAGTAAGGTTTCATTATTACAATGATGGTATGATACAAATTAACATTTTAAAAGTTAGCTGTATAATATTGTAACCAAATTTTCATATTTTATATATGAAAGAAGAGACTTTTACTTGATAATATGGTATTTTGAATTAATCATTGTCAATCATATGGTCCTAAAATAATCTAAGTAAGTCAGAGTTAAAATAACATTTTATTCTGTAAATGATTAGCTCAATCAAGTTATAATCCACCAATAACAAAGCTAATATCTTTATTTCTAGTAATGTGGTTGATATGGAAATAAAAACAAACATTTCGAGTTTTTTAATTGAAGTTAAATAGTTATAATTATTCATAATGGTATTAAGAAAAACAAAATATGGTAAACAGGGTGCCTGTTTTTGAAATTTGTTTTAAAAAGTTCATTAATTATAAAATGATACCACTTGCATTTTCATTTGTTTTAGACACCAAATATATGAAAAATTTCTTTCTCAGTGGAATTTTAATTTATAAACAATGAAAAATCAATTTTGTAAGTTTATGTCATAAAAGCTGCAGGTGTCCTTAACAGTACTAAAAAAACAAATATCTAAAGTCTAGACACATTATCATAGTGCCTGGGAAGGTATAAATATTTACCGTTTCAAAATTTAAATAACCCTCACATTGTTGTATTAGCTTACAAATAATCAGTTATTGACTGAGGTTTTAAGTATGCTGACTTCAGGAAATCTCAAAACAAGCTTTTATGGTAATTAATAGACCAGTCAAAAACACTGACAACTAGTGTTTATTTTTGATACTATATGGTAGTGTAATTACATCTGGCTGTTCTTTTTTTTTTTATATCAATTTCTTTAAAAAATGGAGAGGGATTCACATGACCACTAGACCTGCACCTACTTATCTAACATTAAATAATACAGTTGTTAAGTTCTGGAAAAATGGGTGGAAGGGGTTTGCCCCCCCCCCCCCCCCTACGATCCATGTCTACTTATACAACATTAAAGAATAGTTATGGTCTATACCCTTCAGACCCCTCATTAGCTCTTTGCCGGCTTTTACATCATTAAAGAATATAGCTATTAATTTCTGGAAAACAAATAGATGGGTGGGGTCCAAACTCCCTGGATCCTTTTCAGCTCATACAACATTAAGTATTATAAATAATCAATTATAAATAAGAAAAATAACTCAATATAAAAAAACACAGTATCACTTAGTGTCTTGTAAACTAACTGATCAATCAAAATTACAATTAATCAGTTAATGTCACGGATATAATCAACTAATCGAAATTAGTTTCCATTTATTTACTGTTTTCAATTATTCCAACTATTCAAGTAGTTAAAATATTGCCATTGAGGTGTGATTTCTGTTGCAACTGAATTTGCTTATCCTGTCTTTGTTATCGTAAAACTACTAAGGATATCTGTAACTAGTTTTGAACTGCTGACTAGAGGGAAGGCAACTGTGACAGCAACCACCACCAACTCTCTGGTTACTTAAAGTATTAAATAATGTAAATTTGTAATCATTACTCACAAGTGATCAGTTTTTGATTAATTGATAAATTTGCCCAGTTCTACTTCCAGACACTAACAATCAACTGAAACTAAATGTAGCCCTTGTTACCATAAAAAACAGCATGTGCCATATCAGTTGGCAAACTTTTTTTACAGTTGTATTTCATAACACTGAAGTAATTCTGCCAAAGATCAGTGCTTGTAATACATGGAATAAGTACCTCAAATATAAGTGTTTTAACTGGAAACTTTATTATCCACTTATATAAACATACTTCCTAAATTCAAAGCTTCTTTATTCAAGATTATAAAACTGTATTATTTCTGAAAGTAGATCTTAGAACTCTTGCTTACTCTTTTTCACTGAAGCTCAAAATTTAACTCATTTATAATTTTTTTTTCAATGACACCACTGTTTCTCTTACACAAGACGTTATTTTCAAATATCTAAACCTGAAGTGTATCAATTTATACTTCTTTGATATCAAAACTCATTTTATACGTTATTCAGGCCTTCCTGAATAAGAGAAATATTTGTAATCAGCTCTTCCAGTACCATTGTGGATCAGTGGTAAGTTTGTGGACATATAGTGCAAAAATATGAGGTTTGGTTCCCATGGTGGACATAGTGCAACTAGCCCATTGTGTAGCTTAGCAGTAAAAACAACAGCAGCAGGTCTTCCCAGAATCTTACTTTAGTATTTGTAATAAATTTTAAAATTATATAATTAAAAAGAAGTTACAGAAATTCAAAGTAATGTAATGGACTTTTTTTTTTATCCAAAGGAATTTTTCAAAAGGCTACTAAATAGTATGTATTTTTTTTAGAAGTAACATTTATTTTAAGGTAAATATATGCAGGATATGTGTTTAAAACAAAAACATAAATACAAAGCATTGGTTATGTAATTTTTTGTTGTTTTACATGTGTTTTTAAATGTTTTTGTGAAATATTCCTGTTTGATGGCAAATAAATGGGCTTTTAATTGAGTTAGAGGAATGTGTACAAATGTTATAATATGAAATTAGCAAAAGAAATAGATAAATTATATGTTAAACTTAATAACTTATTCCACTTTGGCTTGAATCATTAGAAGAATTATTGTATATTTAAGATCAAAATGGAGAAATACAATATATTCGTTTTTATGATGAAACAATTTGAGAAATTTTTTTGGGAGGAATTAAAGATCTACATATAACTAATTTCATCATGATATATTTCATGTCACCTTTGATTTTAGTGGAAAAAAGGGTTTAAGTGCTTCTTTTTGTTTATATTTGTCTTAAACTGATGTAGCATTCTAACAGTTTAATTTACAAGTTTTAAATCAGAAATTTAGAGTTTGAATGATAGATGTTAGGAAAAATTATACCAAATGTGTATATGTTAACAAGTTAATGTTTTATTTATTGCTATTTCAGTATTAAAACATTATAAAAACTTTCTTTAAATTTGTTATCAAGTAGCTATAAAAAGTTATTATTATACCTTGTTAGAACAACGTTCACACTTTACAGAACAGTATTAAGCTATATATTTCAAGAATGTTTATTGATATTTGGATGATTTGTCACTACACATATATTTTTTGTCTTTTTATTAAATTTTTTTGTTGTAAGAACCAAATTGGTGGGAAAAAGAACATAGTATTATTATTAATTTCCAAGGTGTGAATAATCAATTTAATGTTATGTGCTTCAAGCCTTTTTTTTTAATAAACTGTTGATATAGTGAAATTAATAATTTATTTTTAGGTTATTAGCACATCACTGTTGTTTAATAAGAACTTTCAATATATAAAACTTTAGTGGCTAAAACAGATTAAAAATATAAAGAAAGATTAATGGATACCTATAAACAAAATTTGTATTTTAATTTTCAAATACAGTAATACTTAGTTTTAACAGTTTGCATTAAATATTCTTTATGATATAATAAAATTGTGGTTTTACCTAATATGTTCATCATTAGTTTTTTATTTCTAGATTTCATGAAAAAAAGGCCAAAATTTTAAGTATTTGCCATTGAATGAAGATGGGAGAATATTATCCTTTTTAAAGTAAAGAGGAATGGAATATTAGCATCTGAGCCAAAGTGAGTTGTTTGTAATAAAAATATAAAGTAAGTTTTAATAAGAATAATCACTGATTCTTTACTCCCAACAAAATTTGCAAACTTGTCTTTTCTCTTTATGAACTGAATATCAGTGTCAATACACTTAAGAAGTAGAACAGTTTTATTCATATTTAAACCACATTACTAAAGATAGAGATAACAAATGTTTGTCTGATAGGGATTAACTTAGGTTTTGGAAAGTGTATCTGTTTTGCTTTTAGTATTTCTGCTGAAATGTAGGAAAGATTTGTAGGCTTATATATATATATAAAGGTCATTGTTGAATTTTAATTTTGGAATAAATTTATGGTGTTATAACATTTGTTATCAGAACATAAAATATATACTTTAAAGATTATAATTTTCAATTCTAGTCAAAAGTAGATAAGTTAGATAATTTTGGGGAACATTACACTTGGCCAGGTTTTAAAATATTTCTGTTTGCTGTAACCCAACCGACCATCTGAAATTGGGGCCAACTGAGGGATTTTTTTTACATTGACCTGCAAAATTTTTATTTTCACCAATTTCTGTCAATATACTGACCCATATAACAAAATTTGCTAACTTTAATATTTTTATTGCTATATTATGGTTAGAATATTTCTTCTCAGAAATTCATGTAGTCTGTGACCATGTGGGAGGGTATCACTTGATAACCAGTTGATAGCTCAATGCTGATTGGCCAATGCATTGAGGTTTGACAACATGGCTTATCTCATTTCCAGGACCCTTCATGCTAAATTAATAAATATACAAACTAGCAGAGGAGAATTTACTTTTGAGAAGCATACATCAAAAATATGGCGAACATAAGTTTTCATTGTATCCATCTCCAAAAAATGTTCTTGCAGATTAAAGATCAGGATCAAAAACAAGCTAATTCTGATTGGAAACATATCCATGTGGAGGGAAGTATTTGTAGATTTACTTGGGGAATGAGATGAAATGGAAGAACAAACTGTAAAATTGTCTGCAACAGCCAATTCAACTTTGTCGATCGAGGTTGATATCGACCAGCAAGTGTGTGTTGTGAAAGAATTTGATTAAAATTGCAATATGCTAACATCCTTTTAACTACTTGTATGCATTATGTTCTAGGTGATCACTAGTTGTATTTCTGAAATTTATTTTGCCAAGCAATTTGAAAAAAAATTTTACCTACCTACCCACCCACATTTTAAATCAGTTTAGGGTTACAGCAAACAAAAATATTTTTAAGCCTGCCTCTATTAGAAGTAGAAAATAGCAGATTCAGAGCAAAAATGAATGAATCAAGACAGTTTAAGCAGTTTTAAATTTCTACCAGGATGGTTGGCCTTTGAAATGGGCTGTGTTTATGGGTGGATAAAATGAATTTAAGGGTGTTTAATGGAAGGCTCAAATATTTAAATGATCAGGGTTGAATTTGAGTTTTTTTTTATTTGAAAGTGGTAGCCTCAATGAATCAACATGTCCCATAAATGGTATGTTATTGTCATGTGAGGAATTGGATGGTTTTAGGGTAAATGTTTGTTTGGAGGAGGGTGAACGTGCTGGGTTTACAAGTTGCACAATAGTAAAAAGTTAAGACTAAGAAGGTTCAGTTATCATTCAGGTGTCACCTTACTTGTCTCTAATAGATTTGAACTTAGCCTGCTCCCATTAAGGAACAAGGTCATCAAGTGGTTTAAATAGTAGGGTACTCTTTCATTAGATACATGGATAATTATTTGTAGTGGGAGGCATTAGAAAGACTAGGACTAGAATTTGCTTACTAGGTGCTAAACTGCAGGTTATTACAAAGTTTGTTGAAAGTTTAGTTGCTGGTTCCAAGGAACATTATTTTTCTTTGTAGTGCACGTAGGAGTAAATAAAGTTGGAAAGTGTAAACCAGTAGAGCTGCTTAAAAAGTATAAAGAACTCCTACAGAGGTTTAGGAATGGAAATTGGTGTTGCCCTTTTGGGAATGCTCCCCTGGGTTAAGTACAGAAATAACTCACTTGGCAAGATCCAAGGTGTAAATGAAAGATTATTAAGGGTATGCTTAGAACAACAAGTGGAGTGGTTGGACCTATGAGAAAGTTTTCTAGTTAGTGTAAATTTTATAGGTTAGAAATTGGTTTTACTTAAGCAGGTTAGTTAATAGGGTATTTGGGATACCTAGGAAATTTAAGGTTTAACTAATAATAGTTTAAACAATATTTTTCTCAGATATAAAGATTAAATATAGTAGATTCAAGAATAAGCTTACAGGTAGTTGCTATTATTATGATGACATTGGGAGTATTAAACCAAAAAAATGATTCCAGTAACCTGACCAATCCAGTTTTTTCAATGTGGTTCAAATAGTTTTATTGATTTTTCCTAAAACAATATTTGTGTGAAATGAAAAAAAAAAAGGAATGTTTTAAAAATTATTTAGAATTCTAGAAAATGTGAATAATTGAGCCTGATTGTTAAGTGAAATTGTGAAGAAATCAAAAGCTGGCAATTTAATAACTTGAATAATTCAGTGACCTTTATCTTACTACCATCACTTTGTCTGTGGTGCACATTATATAATATTGACTGCATATGTAGTACTGATGAAATACATTTTGCCCTTAAAATAATATTCATAGAAAATACTCTGTGATTGAAAAACACTGGATCTCATTTTATATTTACTATGCATAATGTTGGAATTCTCCTACACCCATTCATACTGTATTTGGTGATGCACAGCTTTATAGTGAAATGTAAACAACAATGTAGTGTCAATAGTTGTTGTTCAGTGTAGAGAGTTGATTGCATATGATACAGTGAAGATCTACTTGTCAAAAAAAAAGAAAAATAAATATCATTAGTATTGCTAGCTTATATCTTCAAATTTTTAAGATACAAATTATGATATAAAAATCCCATATTCCATGATAAATGCAAGACATCCCAAAATGAGAAACGTGGTCTGATTTTGGTTTCAAATTCAACTTACAAATAAAAAATAATAATCCCTTTCTGCCAATACTACATTATCACAAGACCATTATCAAAAACATACCTTATCTGTTGTTTTTTTTGCCTTTCTAACAAAATGGACAAGTTCAGAGAGTAATTGAAATATTTTGATATAATTGAGATTACTGAAATGGTTAATTTGGAGAATATTCATTATTGAAATTCCAGGTTAATAGTGTTTTAGGATTAAAGATATAAAAAAGTTAGATAAGAGGATAAATGAATGAATAAATAAATAACTTAAAAAAAATTATATATGTGTATGTGTGTGTGTGGCAATTGTTGTAGGCCATCTGGTCAGTGAGAAACTGAATATTGAGATCAAGGTTGCTACTAATAAGAACACATAAATTATGGGATACTGTGATTTTGGACATTGATTGGGATTGGAGTCAAGTAGTGAGGGAAGAGAGATTTTTTGAAGTTATTCAAGAGGGTTTTTCTACACCAAATATTCCAAGAGCCAGTACATGTTTGTGTGTGGAGGTGCCACTTTAAATTTATTGTTAAACACAAGTAAAGATATGATGCAAGAATTCAAGTAGAGGAAAATTTCTGGGTGAGAGATCATTGAATAATTAAGTTTGATGTTTTGCTACATCTTGAGTTAATTGAAGTTTTTGTTTCTAATTTTTAGAAAGCTGGTTTTGAGACTATGAGATAAACTTTATTGTTAATAGACTAGCTGTTAATTTAACATAAACATGTTCCTTAAAAGTAAGATATATAACAGGGAAGATCATACCTAATTGTCTTACAAAATACAAAGGAAAAAATGAACTGCAAATTAATTGACAGATAGGTTAGAGGATTTACCTATGAAAACAAAGGAAATAATGTGAACCACACTACATCTGCTTTAGGCAATGCTGACAGGGCCTTTCATCCAATACCAGAGCTTATCATACATAGCAGTATTTAAGGCACTGTTTATTTTATCAGTTTTGTGAACAACAACAATTGAACTAAATTAAGGAAAGGAATTGTGTTTATTTTCAATGTTATTTATGTCATTTATGAATTACAATTAGGGTAGAGATTAATAACACAGTATTATTTATTTACTTATTTTTAACTGTGGTTATATATTCTTTTTATATTAATTAACTTTACTATCATTCAGAAGAACTGGTGAACCAGCAAGCTAGGGATTTAGTTAAAAATGAGAGTAGAAGATCCACCAAGGCTTGTGAGAAACAGGTGGCTGTTAAAATTAACACCAAGCATTTTTTTAAGTATATTAATTCTACAGTGAAGCAGCAGTATTCACTCTGGCCCAATGGCAAAATTGTACTTTTGAATTAAAAACACTATAGAAAATATTCTTCTTGTTGTTGTTCCAAATATTAAAAAAAGTAAATCTTTGGAGTTTCAATTTAATAAATAAACAGTTTTACTTATTTAGTTTTATACCTAAAAAAAGATATTATGTTGATTTTAGCATATTCCAAGCAAAAACATTATTGTTTGTGAATTTCCCAATTATTTCTGAGCATAATATGGTATACTCATAGCCCTCTGCCCCCCCAGTGGTTCAGTGGTAATTATGCAGACTTATGATGCTAAAATCAGGTTTCAATACCTATAGTGGGCAGAACACAGTCATCTCATTCTGTAGCTTTGCTCTCTAGAAGGAAAGGAATAAAACAGCACCAGTTTGAAACTTGTAACTTCAATAAAAGTGTAGTTTTCTTTATTTTGACCAATCACTGTTTTTTAACCTTGGTTGTTATGATATGATGTAACTGCCATATCTCAGCTTTGAGAATTTTAGACTAAACACAATGAAAGTTATTTTTCTGTTCTTTTTAACTGTGTATGCCAATATGGCTTACAGTTTAGTGGAGACTTGTGTAGAGATTGTAATATAGTGATAAAAGTTTAGCTTGGTGTTATTTTACTAGAAGAAAGGAAGTTTGTTATCAACCTCTGCCACAATTACAGTCTTGATTGTTTGTAAAGATTGATTTATCATTTTATATGTTATTTGAATTATGATGTTGCATTATGATAGAAAAAGAAATGTTTTTCATGGAATAAGATGAAGTAGAGAATTATTAGGCCTAGTTAGCTCATTTTTCGCTCAATCATGTCAAGTTTTGTTTCACCAACAAGACTGCTGTTTGTTAGGACATGTTTACAGCAGGCTATTAGTAATTGCTTGAATGGTTAAATAAAATCACCTAAAGAAGTGTGAAAATAAATTAACATGAAATTGGTTTAGAACTTATTACATATATTAAATGAAACCTTCTGATTATCAATTAAAAGAAAAGTCAATCCATTTTTAACTTATTTTTGTTGTACAGCAGTGACCATAAACACAGTTAAACTGTATGTGGGTTTTTTCAAGTCAAAATAAAGATATTTATAATTTTAGAGAATAAAAACTTTATTGATAAGTTTTATGTGAATGCAGGAAGACATGAAAACAAGTAATTCAAATCTACAACAAAGGTAAGCATGTGTAATTGTTTCTGAAGAAACATATTGCAATGCAATCTTTTCAACTTTTTTAAAACTGAATTCATACAAATATTTTCTATAGCTACATAATCTGTAGAAAATTCATCTCATATTTCAAACAATTTCATCCAGTACTTTTTTCTATATATTACATTACAATAAACCAAACAATGCAAAAAAGGTGCATCAAATCAATGCACCCCAGGCATTTAAGAGTTAAAGGTGAGCAGAATGTTAAAATGTGGATTGGGCCATTAAAGGATGCTGATGGTGAGGTTTTTGTTAAAGACTGTGATATAGCTGAGTTTGTAAATGATTTCTTTTGTTTTTACAATAAAAGTTAATTGCAATATTTCTGACACTGAACATTTTGTGGTAAATATTAGAATTTGCTTGAATCATGTAGATATTTATTCCCCAGTGGTCAGGTGAAAGATTGAGAAATCAAAAATGGATAAAGCACCACAACCAGACAAGGTTTTTTCCTATGTTTTCAAAGTACTTGAAAGATCATGAATGGAAACCTCTCTCTCTCTCATTTTTGATAGACAGGTATCTGAGGACTGGAGAGTTCTTAATGATACTGCTGTTTTTAAAAGGTGTGAAAAAGTGTTGTTTTGAAAATTATAGACCGGTTAGTCTTACTATTTAGTTGGAAAAATTCTAGAGTGTGATAAAAGAAGATTTACAAATTCATTTTTTGAAATATAAATGAAAGCTTACATATATTCACCAAAGGGAAATTTTGTCTTAGTTTTTTAGGAAGTTGCTTGTTAGTTTGGTGATGGGATGAATTGGATTTGGTTTACTTAGTTTCTCCAAACATTTTTGATAAGGTGTAACACAAAAGAGTAGCTAAGAAAAGTACATTGATAGGTGTTACGAAAAGACTACATAACTGGATTGTATGGTGGTTGGTTTGGAGAAAGTAAAAGGGTACTGTTAATAGAGTACAGTCAAAATGGATCCTTGTCACTAGTTAAGTGCCTCAGTGACCATTACTTGCACTTTGCATTTTCTTATTTACATTAATAATATTGATAGGGGCAGAATTAGTAAAGTTTGCTGATCAATGACTTTAAGCCCTTGGGTATTTCTAGCTTTCTAAAGAATGAGTTGGATCATAGAGTTGGTAGACTATATAAAGGGAAGGCCAAGGTACTCAATAGGTATAATACAAATATGCATGCTAAAAAAGCAACAATGACAGAGTTTTACTTTAAAAGATGATTGCCACTCACTTTCATTTGTTTCTCTACCCAACAAGCCCAAAACCAATGCAGGAAACCATCGCTAAGATACCAAACCAGAAAGGGAACAACCCACCAAATTGTTCATCTTTCTTCTTCTTGTTTCAGTTGAGATAACTTTACAACTACTTTGTCACTAATATCAGTTTAAACCTAAATCTACTCTGTGTGTTTCTGGGCAGTGATTGATGTCATTGCTTAGTTGTAATAACTAGTAGTAATTAAAAAAAATCAAAATTCTAGTGTTATCATTAACCCTTGAAATTAGTTTTTTTTTACAGGAATCTGGTGTTCATTTAAAAGCTTAGGTACAGGGTGAAATAGGAGTTACCAACTAATAATTATAATAGATGAACATTAGATGAGTGTAACATGTATATTCTCAGTGCTTTGTGTACTGTAGAATTGGTGTTTTTAGTGAGCCATCCTCTATGTTATGTATTAAGTGAAGGAGTAAAAAATAACAATACACATATTAAATTTTATTTCACACTTTCATACAATAAACTAACTTTCAGTCAGGCAATAAAACATCACAAAACAATTAATTAAAAAACATTTTATAAATGTAAAATAAAAGGTGGTTTGGAATTTTACTTTTCTTATGGATATGTGTGTGTAAGGACAACCTTGAAGGACTAAATGGTCCTTTGTTATCTATATGTTATGGTACAAGTTTGGACACCAGTGACAATAACATGGTGAAACTGGTAAGCGATTGAAAAAGACTGATGTGGATTTTTATGCAAAGCAAAAGTTTTATAATTATGGGTTTGGTTTTGCTTTGTTGTCACAGGAAACAAGAATGAAAGATTATACTTGGGAGCATTTGTAAGGGGAGGCTGGTAGGCTAGTTGTTTGGGGTTAGTCTTTAACATCAGTTACAAATGAATTTATTTAAATGGAGATTATGTAGTTGTGGCCCAAGCATGCAAGCCACCAACTTGAGGAAGTTTATGATTGGAATCAAAAATTGACTCAGAGACGGATGTTCAAATAAAATACGAAATTATGATTAAAAATATTCATATATTCATCTGTGTCAACAACACCAAAATTATCTTGGAAAACGTTTACATTAAAAGTATCTAATTTTTCATTCTGATAAAGCAACTGTTCATTGATTAATCCCTCAACAATATTCATTAAATCTGACACTACAGCAAACAAATTCTCAATTAAAGTAATAAATGAGATACACTCAGACATAATTAAGTATAGACAATTTAAATGAAACTTCTTGCAAAATATCTCTTAAGTCTATTACCTCTTCTAGGAATTTTACTAAATCTACTAGTGAGTTCTCTTTAACATCTTATTCACACTCATTATACATCATTTGTTACTATGTTGTTAGACTAAGAGAGGATAGCATTGAATACTTACAAGAAGTTTGTGTGCTGGATGTTTACTAATGGTTGGAGAACAGCCATTCTTTCTTTGATTCTGGAACTGTACTGGTGAGGAGTCTGCTGAGTTTTGGATTCACTGGAGAGAACTGATTTTTTAAGCCAAAAACATTACATTTTATTCATGTTTTTACGTATTCATATTGCTGAGGGATCAATAAATTTGTAAAATTCACTAAAGAAGCTCCTTCATGCATCTCATGCCCAATATTCATATCACTCAGCATGTCTGATTTATAACCAATAGAAAAGACATACTGTACAGAAGCCATAAGACCATTTGTTTATATTTGATGGTTAAAGATGATAGTTCACAAGAAAATCTCAACCTTTATTGACTGAAAGTATTGCTTCTGGCAGTAACAAAATTTGTTAATTTATTTATAGCTTAGTTAAATAGACAGATAAATAACATTAGTTTCGGACATTCTGTTGTAATGCCTAATATGTTTTTGGTGTTCTAAAAGCATATTTTAAAGCTGCATTAATTATTCCTTTGGACAAACAACATAGTGAAAAAACAGTAGGGTTACTGAGCATAACAGCTGAGTGCAAACAGGCTTTGACAAGTACAGTACGTACTAAAATGTCTTGTATTTTTATTATATATAGTTTAACAAAAGTAACTAAAATATAAAATTCTGAGACTATACCTCTCTTCCACACACAGCTTAGATATCTTTCTTGCATGTCTGCCAGAGAGATTTGCATGCCACTAGTTTGAGGCAATTCCCACCTAATCTTGCATGATTTAATGTGAATTGCACTGCTACATGATGATGTCATCATGCAACAAAAGCCATTCATCACCAGGAGGGTAAGACACTTCCGTGTGCAGTAGTTGCCCTCTATGTATTTGCACTCCTGGTAACTTATTCTTCTCCTTGGAATTGTGTTGAACAGATGTGCTCATGTTTCTGTCTGATTCAGTTCATTGAGATTTGTGTCATTAATGAAATTTTAATTTTCTTTGGCTTTTCTTTAAAAGCTGTTTCTACTTTTTATGCATTCTCAAATGATGGTGATTTTTACAAAGTCTAATTGAGTGATGTTGCACACACACTTATGCATTATTTCTGTTATAGATTTTGGAGCTTTATTAACTGTTGGCTGTTGCAGCCATTGTTCAAAGTGTTGTGATAACCACATATTTAATGGGCTTCTTACTGCCGCCCTATCGGCCAAATGTATATTTCCTCAATTGGGAATGAACTATTGGACTACAACCTTAACCTTCCAGTCTCTGTAATTCATTATCAAGCATGTTTTTTTTCCATATCTTTCATCTGTGTTCCTTATTATTATTCATTTTCTTACTTCCTGATCCATATTTCATGGAGATTACCTTGTCTTTTCTCCTTGCTTGTTATTAAGATTCATACTGTTTTTTATCTGTAATAGCTCCTTTCCCACACCTAAATGTCATCACCCTTCATATTCATAATTGCTTCAGTCTTGATTTGTAGACTTTCTTCGTTTCTCTTTCTTGATTCACTGTTGTTGGTACTGTTTGGAAAGCTTGGGTATCAGGTCACTTATTTTTTATTTCACTTTTTGGTTCCCCATTTTTCATCTTTTTCTCTCTACCCTCCTGTATTCTATCTCCTAGCTTTGCCTTTTTCTGAGGCATTTCTTTGTGCTTCAGATGGACTTCTGGAGATGTTCATTCCCTTCTCTGTTTGGCCTGTTCCACTTCTGCTTTATCTCTCTGTACCTTGTCCCCCTGCTGTTGGAACTCATTGGGCTGGGTTATGTTCTTCTTTACTGTACTCATTCCTTCTTCTTGTGTACTTGTTATTTGTCTGGCTCACTTTCTTTGCCTGGATGTCTTCAGTTGGGTTATTTTCTCTCCTGTGTCCTGGATTGATATTATATGGCTTATATCCTCGTTATCTTTCTAGGTTATATCCTCTGTCTCATTCTTGCTTTTTACACCTAATTCTCATCTAGATTAAACTAATCCTAAACTTTACATTCCAAATTGTAGGCCTTTTTTCTTGTCTTTCCTCTACCAGAAGTTTAGTTCATCACTCTTCTTGTTAGTAACTTTCACACATTCACAGTTCTTCTCCTACTGTTAGTTTCATTTTTCACCAGTAGTTGTTTTTCATTTTTTCTCCTTGGTCTCTTTACTTGCTCCTCTTTTCTTCACTTCTCATCCCATTTCCTTTTCATTTACATCTGATCCCAGCTGTGATCTATATCACTCAGACTGTGGTTGAACATGGTGTATGTATGGAACACCATCATACACATCACTCTTGGCTTGTATTCCACTTGTTTTCTATGTTCTGTTCACCTTTTCCCCATCTTTCTATTCCTTGCTCTTCCCTTTAACTTGGCATCAGCCTTTTTTGTATTCATTGGTATTGTGAGGGCATTTGTATACCATATTTATGGCACAGGGCTGTTGTTCTCTTTCTTAGAGTATATACTTTTGTTTATCCACTTTTGGTTATTTTCTTCCACCTCCTTTCTTTTGTAATAGCTACTCAGTTAGGGGGTGGGTGCTCATCCTGGGATCTAAGTCCTTTTTTACACCCACTCATAGTTTTGTACTTCTGGGTGTTTTTTCCTCTTGTCTGAGCTGAATTTAGCCTTCTTTTCTTTGCTTTCAAACTATAGTATAGCTGGTCACAAGGTTTTTCACATCTCATTCTCTTCCTGCACAAGAGGTTCTTTCATTTTTGGGGACTCTAATTTCCCTGGAACCTCTCATTCCTTTGGGGCATGCATTCATGTGTCTTCTACAGTGGACCTTGCAGAACCAAGGTTTTCTTACTTGGGGTTCATTGTCCTCTTTTGAGATCTTCTTTTTGAGGATTTATCCTGGTGACTGGACCGTGCCCATAGTATATCCTCTCAAACTGGACATCTTCCTTCTTCAATGCTTCCATTTCTGATGAGGGCTGGACTTCTGATAATTGGACACTGGATAAGCATTTACTTCACATCGTGTTCAACCTTCTCACTATTCATCAGGCATGTTCCCATTCATACTGCTACTGGTGGATCACCTGGTCAAGTGCTACTCAATTCCATTCCATGGTTGTTTCTTGCACCAACTGTCCATGAGGCACCTTACACTTTTGAGACCATTCACAATGGGCTGATCCTTTTGTCTGTATTTTGCCTGGTGCTTAAATCTTGGTGATATGCTGCCTCTCTCAGCCAGTCTGCTTTCTATCAGTGGAGTGGTCTCTACTCCCCTAAGTATTTTGTGGGTTTAATCTTGGTTGGATACACCCCTCTTAGATGCAGTTGCCACCATTTTTGGCTCTGACTCTCTCTCCCTCTCTTTTGGCCCCCTAGTCCTCTTCATTCAGCTGTAGCTGTTGTTTTTATCAGCCAGTTCTGCTCTCACCTAATTCTATGTGTTCATTCCCCTATTTCTCTCCTCTCTCTCTCTCTCTGGTCCTTGGCTTTTCACACTTCTCTCTTTCTTTGGCCCTATTATCAGTATCTCTTTAACCAGCACACTCTTGACATTCAGACCTCCAATTCCTCTTCAATATCTCCCCCTCTCTTGTTTCATTGAGTGATATCTTCCCTCTAACTTCATGCATAGCATTTGCTCAGTCTGTCACCTGTTGGGCTAGGCATTAAAATTATATGGCATTCTTTTTGTCACTTTATTGTGGCCCTTCCATTGCCTTTGTCTATCATTTGAAGTGTAGTGGGGTGCAAATTTATCAGACAAAAATTTGGAAGAATGTTACTAAGCACCATCTAATGTTGAGAGTCTGGGAAAAGTATTAGTAAATTTAACTTGTAACATACTAAGTAAACTCATTATTAGGAATCTAGTTATAGATACACATATAAACATAAATGACAACATTTCAAAAAATAGCTGAAGATAATAATTAATGTTTAATCGGTGGACTTGCATCATGTAGTTCAGTAACAATAAGCTATCATTGACTGTAGCAGGTTTTTTGTCATTGATCCTTCTGCTACTCCTTTTCTCATGTCTGTCATATTGTGAGCCACCTTTTTGCCTTTTTTTTAATCTAACTATTCATTATTGGCTTGTTGGTTTCTGGCTTTCTAGTTGTCAGGAGGCCTGATCCATGGCTTTTTGCCTTTCCTGTTAGCAGAAGGTGTATATTCCTCTGTCCTCTCCACTCCTTCGTTTTCCTCCTGTATTTTTGTCCAACTCCCATGTCTGGCTGAGACCTAAATGAAGATCTGCATGATCTTACACATGCTCCATTTGAGCTGTTCCCTTTTTGCCTTTTGTACCATCATCTTCTCATGTCTAGTTTCCTCCTACTTCTTACATCCTCTTCCACTTCACTTATATACTTCTCTTCTCAGATTGATCTTTCTACCTCGGACTTTAACAGCTTGAGAGGATAACTGTACTTCCTTCCTAGCTCCCTACCTTCTGCCCTTTGCATCTTAGACCATTCAGACCCGGATTGGCTCCTATGTTCTATTTGGATTTTTTGGTGTGCCTTACCGATGACCTGTCCCTTTCAGAGGATCTGCCTTCATCTATCCTTACCCTGGACTCCTCTTTTTCCAAGGACCTTATTCATTCTTTCCTTATTGAATGGGCCTCTTGAATCTTTCGGTTGTTGGGTTCATCTCGGAATGTAGATGCTTGCAGACTATTTCATATTTCTTCACAATTGATTTGCCACCTTTTTTCATTGTTTTACATCTCTCTTTCACCAGCCTAAGATGAGCTCCTTCTGGAAGGCATGTTGACACTCCACACATTTGTCTCCTTCTCTACTTGGCTGTTTTATTTCCTGATGGTTTTCAGCTTCCAACAGTCTCCAATCATCAATCACCCTGTTGTCATTGAGAAGAATACATTCTATTTCTTTTTCAGATCTCCTTGTTCATTTTCATAGGAACTCACCAGGTGGCTGGTGTTGCCTCCCATGGTATACTTACCCAAAATTTGCATTGAGCCAGGATAACGGAAAGTGCTTTTACCATACACCCTTTTTCTACCTGTGCCACTGTGAGATGGGGTGTTCTGCAAGACCACCTGAGGTATCCTGTTTGTGTGTGTGTGTATAAAACACTCGATTGTACAATCCAAACCATACGTATTCCATGGACCATCGTGAATAAATGCAGCACCAAGAAAATGTTCTGTCTACTTTTTTGACTTACTCTTGCTGTCTTTTAAGAATAGGGTTTCATGATTACCCATTGCACTGATTCAAATAAAAGATCTTTCTGGCTGGAGGACTGATGGGGTTCTTGGCACTTTCTCTGGGTCTCCCCAATGAGAATTCCTTTTTTCATTGAGTGGAGCATGGTAAACCCTTGCCACTTACTAATTATTAGCTGCTTGGGTGGTGGACCATGGATAATTCTCACCAGTTAGACTCAACAGCTGGAGGCTATATAAAGGAGTATCAATTTGGTGAGAAGTGGGGTGGTGGTGTTGGTGACACTGTTAGTGTCATGTAGATCACAATTCATATACATTACTTATGCCACTTGAGCCCCCCTCCTCCAGCCATAGTATTCAGTAGAGTTGAGGTGAGCTCACATTACACATGGATCAGTACTGCTTAGTACAGTGCCCTCCTTCTCCTGGTGGAGTCTGTTCCCCAGAATCTGTTCAGTACATTTGAGGTGAGCACTCACTTTACAATACCGTTACATATATATATGATGTGTCGTCCTCCTGCAGCCAGTATCTGTTCAGTAGAGTCGTTGTGAACACCCACTATATGGACTCATATTGCTTAACTATGGTGCCTTCCTTCTGCATCAGGAGTACATCCTGTAGAGTCTGACATTTGAGTTGAGGAGAGCACACAAATCCATGTTACATTATTCATGTTTTCTCCTGCCACAGCTGGAGTATGTCTTGCAGAATCTGATGGTACAGTCTGAATGTGCCCCAACCTAACTACTCTTATAGGCTATCTAACTCCTCGTGTGCAAATACTTATATGGTGGTGTTTTCATTCCACCTGTTCCTGTGACATGTGGCTTTATTGCCTCTTCCCTCGCTCTTTTATGAGCAAAGAGTATGCCTTGGATGAGATGAGATACGGTTTCCCATGGATATGTCTCTGTGGAACCCCCTGCCATTGGGTGTCACACCCCATAGGCTTCTTTTGAGTATTTTCTGAAGGATGCCCATCCAGTAAAGTTTTCATTGGCTCTTCCACTAGTTCTTCATGAAATTCTAGCTAAACTGTGAGATATCATCTCAGAAGTTAACATTTTCCTTGCCTGAATATGTATTTCTGATATATACCTCCACACACACACACACACACACACACACACACACAC
>NW_013665967.1:631726-639581 GCF_000517525.1 Limulus polyphemus | reverse complement strand
GTACGTAACCTAAACGTAGTAGAGTAATTACTACTACTCTACAAGGTTAAACGTTAACTTTACTTTTCCGTTCGTCCGTAGTAATATAGTTATTTCGTATATATACTACCTACCACACACACACACACACACACACACACACATTACTCATGGAGGTGTGTCACTATTTTCCTGGTAGAGGGCTTTTGTTGCATGATGACATCATGTGGCAGCACAATTCACGTTAAATCGTGAAATTAGGTGGGAGTTGATTCAAGGCTTGTGTCATGCAAATCTCTGGCAGATGTGTGAGGAAGATAGCTAAATTGTATGTGGAGGTGAGTATCTATCTGAAATATACTTCCAAGTAAGGAAGATGTTAATGTTAAACTTCTTAGTTAACAGAAAGAAAATAATTGAAAATTTTATGAGCTTAAGAACCTGAGCTCACTTGATTTTGCTACCTCAAACTGTTTTACTTGATGGGTTTGTTTACTTTATCTGTGGAGGGAAATATGGGCTTTGACAGAGATTTACTGTTTTTCACAGAGTAATAAACAGTTTCCTTGGAATAAAGTCTGGGAATAAAACAATAAAATTAAAAAAAATAGATGTGAAAAGGTTAACAATTGAAGATATATAGAAAATCAAATGGAAGTTCTGGTGACAACTGATGTATTCAAAAAATAAGAAAAATTGTTTGTGCATTTTATTTCATATTTTTCAACTTTTAATTTCACTGTGTTGAAGAATTTGCTGTGGTTGGTGTTAATGTAGAGAAAATAACACATAAAATATAAAGTTTTAACAAAAGACAAAACTTGATATTCGGTTACAAGGTTCTGGAGTTTATACAAATGAATTCTGAAAACTGAAAGATGAAAATAAGTGTTTTTATATTTATGATGAAAATTACCTTTCACTTTGACTGACCGAGTAAATTTACAGATAAGTTGTTAGTAGAAATACTATTAAAATATTTCTTTTTTGTATACAATAGATATATATAATGTTTACTAAAATATTATAAAAACTCTTTGGAGATGCACAGTAAATTCAGTTACAGAATATTTATAGTTCCACACTTCCAAGATGGTTAAAGTTTATCCACTTCATATAGAAAGAGTTTTAAAGATTGCATTCATTATAAAAAGTCAGGGGATTTGTTTTTGCAAGTCTTTTTTTTTTTTAGGCCAGTGTTTACTAACAGAAATGTATTGGCTAGCTATTACATTTAATATATAAGGTCAATAATTCATTTAAAGTAGTTAATGGGTGATTTCCGAGCACAATTTCCTTTGTGTGTGTGTGTATATATTTATGTGTGTGTATTTATATAATTTGAATGGTAAGGGAAAACTAGAAAAAGTCGTGGAAAAGGACTTGGTGTGGATATAAACTAAAACAAACAATTTATTAACCAAAGGAGTGTGGCACCAAAGACAAAGGCTGATTATGATAAGTGACAGGGATTGCTAATCTAAAAGCGAAGTAACCGTTTAAAAATTACTTGAAATTGAATAAAGATAGAAATAAAATGTATTTATTGAAAATAAGGACTGTAATAAAATACAAAAATGAGGTCTATTTTAAACTGAACTGTTGTAAAGAGCATTAAATTCAATACTAATTGTATCTGGAGTTCATGAAAACAAGTCACTGAATTATTATATATAAATATATATATTAATTTTTATGTACTGTTGCATTTGACAGTTTAAAGTTTAAGTTAATAAATGGTTTTGAATATTTTATGAAATTAATTGCTAGTTGGGCAGTATATTTATGTGGAAAACACTAATTCATTAATCTCATTCTTCTTGTGTCACTTGAAATTAGAATTTATTCATTTTCAATTTGTTCTTCAAAATATTTAACAACTACTATGTGATACTACCCTGCTTTATTAGTTGCAAATGTCTTAAAGGTATAAATTGTCTTTCATATATTACTGGGTTTATCCTCAACGTGTTTTCAGAAATTTGAAAATACATGTATTTAAGGTAGTTCACTTGAAAATATTGTTGTACACAATTTCTAGTCATCCACTGTATTCAATAACCCTTTATCATCCATGGAAGGGTTTTTTTACATTACTGTAATTAGCATAAATGTATGGGTGGAGATGATTTGAAGCTACATAACTGTGTAGAAGCTCAAGAAATATCTTAGAAAATTACAGGTGATCATAAAGAAACCTCCCATATTTAATATGATTTTCTTAAAAACTACTTGTCCTTGGGGAACTAATTTTCACCAGAAGTATTTTGAAAATCATAGGTTCACAGCCTATTAAAAATGCCACACAAGATGTTTGTATGCACAATTTCTTTAAATCACAAACTCTCGTTGTTAAAACATAGAGAAAAAAAAATTGGCATTAGTTTGCAAGAAAAGAAATTTAGGTATGCAACATAATATGATTTTGAAACACCATGTACCATATTCATGCCTTCCTGAATAAAACTTATGGTTTTCAGTGTGCCTCTAGTCAAATTTGTTTACCTAAGACAAGTAGTTAAGATATAATGGTTTTAAACATTGAGTTTCTTCATAATCTCCATGCAAAATAGTTCTTTGTTTAGTATACTATGACAATGTATAATTATTTTAAAGGAAAATGCATTATTAATTTAATGTTAATTATAAAGCCACCATATCTTATAAACAGGGTATTTTAAAATCTGTTGAACTAAATACATTAACATTGGGTTTTGTAGGTTTTCTCACCCCTGTCAGAAAAAAAAAAAAGCATTACAATTGTTGTCTTATGAAGAATGTGTGGCTTGAATTGTTAAATAAATTAATGTCTGACACCTTGGCCATCTGATATAGGGAAACTGGCAACGTTCATTCATGGGCACATCATGCTGAATTCTTGATAAGCATTTTCTTTCAGCTGCCATAGGAATCATAGCTTGGTGATTTTAATTTAGCAAGCCCTTGATGACTGAATGACTTTTTGATGAATTTTATGGACATCTAGGGCTTTGGTCTGTGTTTGATCTCATTTAATCATTTATTAAAATTTTAATTTGTTTATTTATTTATGTAGTAAGAGAAACTGAGAGATAAAAAGTTTGTGGTTATATACATATCTAACATCAATGTCCTTTAAACACATTTTACCAATAACCCCAAGCTTGTCATCTCTAATTCTTCAGTCATACTCTTTGGTGGGTTTGCCAGTTGTGTGCGACTTGACCACATGGTATTATATTTAGCTGCTTTCTCTTGGCCTTGGTTTTCTAATACTTCTATGAAACATGTTTAGTGTGTGGTGGTGTTTGATCAGCCTTGTCTCCCAGGCAGTCTTTGAGTTTCTTTTTGTGGTGTACCTGTTAGTGCTCTCCTCTGAACTTATTCCTGCAACAATGATTCTAACCCTGCTACATGTTATTTTCCAACTCTTTTTATGTGATAAAGACCCCTGATATATTTACTGATAGGTTTGGTGCTTATGACAAATCCAGTGAGTTTGATTCCTAGAACAAAACATTATCCAGCTGTTCCTTCGTGTTGCCATCAATCTTCTCTATTACTGTATGAGGCTTATACTAAAGTACAGTGCCACCTGAGAAGTCAAAATCCTGTATCACTCTTTTCAAACTACTCTAATGTTTTAATTTTCTTAAGTATTTGAACACAATTTGTGTAATAATTTTTTAGTATAGTACAAAGGTTTGTCTTGGTAGACAAGGAAAATGATCTTTCTTCCCTTGTCACTCCGATATCACAACTGCTTAGGTATGTGTAACATAATCAAGCTGTATCATCTTACCACCTGGTGTCACTGGAAATTAGATGAGTCATTGCTTAGTCCACACCAGGCAACTGATAGTCAATCAATGAACATTGTTTGATGAGGGTGGCTTATTTCTAATCATCTACACCTGCCAGTGAATTACTAACAAATACCTGGTTATCTCAAATCAATCTCTGCTCCCTATGTCATCACATTTTTAAATAACATTTGTTTTTACTTGAAAAACAATTATATAACTTGGTTTACTATTTATGTAATTTTGTAAGTTCTGGATGTTTAGAAATTTTGTTATGAAATGCCTTTTATATTCGCGTGTCTCTGTTCAACTAAGAATATACTGACTTGCACCACATGGAAGTTAGAAAATAGCTGTCAATAATTGAAATTCAGATCCTAGCAATTGGGATTTGGTAGTAATAAGTTAGAATTAAAAAAGCATTTTCATTCCAAAGAACAATGGCTTTACTGTATGTTATAAGTTTACATGAAACAAAAATTTTTTTACCAATTTATACTGCTTTCATTATTTTTAAAGATGGCTCGAGCTTGTTACAAGATGCATTCAACAATTGAATAATGATTATAACAGTAATTCATTAAAACAGTTATTATTGTGAAGGAGACAAAGTTAATAACTACCTATTCTTTTGCTATAGTATTAACAGTTTCAAGTGATCATTTGTAAAACATTGACAGTAACATGGGTATTAAATGTACAGCATTACATAATACTTCAAGATGATGATTCTTTGGTTCTGATTTCCATTTGGTCTCACTTTCTCATCTATTAATAAAGTCTCTGACATACAGAAACCTCTCAGTGGAGCCTGTCTGTGACCTGATTCGGGATGAGTTGGAGTCCTTCATGCGGTCCTGGGGTTTTTTCTCGTGGGTTCAGAGTTGGCTTTTCATCATGAACCTGAATATACTGGGGAGAATTTAGACACTGTTTTCTGCTCCTTCTTTCACTAGAGCTGTCTCTACTGAGCACTTATCTGATCGGCCACCTTCTGTTTCTTTTCTGCTGTTAGTTACGTGAGTGCGTGACTCTTTGGGGATTCACCTCTTTGCTTTTGAGTCTACCCTGCCTTGTTGTCAGATAGATCTTGGGGGGGATTACTTAGTTCTTCCTCCTTCCAATTTTATACTTTATGTTTGAAGCTTTCTTTACCATCATTGGCTGCTTGCTCTCTTGTACTCCAATGGGTAATTCTGGAGGATTGATCGTTTGCATCTCGCAGCCCCCACCTTCAACACCTCGTCCTATCAGTTCCATTTGTATTTTCAGGGATCTTCGGAAGATTGGGATGGCGCAAGTGGCATCAATGTCTACCCTTTCAGAAGGTTGATCCCATTTATCCTGGATTCTATTCTCGTCTTTTTCTGGTGACCAAGAACACTAGAGATTGGCGACTTATCATTAAACTGGCTCGACTCAATCTCTTCCTACAGCCTCCTCGTTTCACCATGGAATCTTTTCTTCAACTTCAATGGCACTTCACACCAGATCTTTGGATGACTAAGTTTGATGTTACAGATACCTACCTTCACATCCCCATAGTAGGGTCTTCTCATTGATTTCTACATTTTTGCATGAGGACCAGATGTAGCAGTTCCAAGCTCTCCTGTTTGGACTTGATTCAACACCATATGTTTTCTGCCGAGTAGTACTGGCCTTTGATCAGCATCTTCATTTTCTGGGTCTGTGCACACTATTTGGAAGATTGACTTCATTTGGCACCAACCTGTCACGTTGCCACACTACATCCACAGATTCTCCTTTCTGAAGCCAGTAGGTTGAACTTTATATCAGGTTGGAAAAATCCATTTTCTCACCACCTCCATACATGGTCCATCTTGAGATGTTTTTCAATGCACCTTGAGTTGAGCTCAACCTTTTCCCCTCAGACTTCCTGCTAGGGAAGGGATTGTCAGGCATTTGCTTATGTCACCTTCTCCCACTGCATGGATTGTTCTGTCCATTTTGGGGATTTGGGCTTTTCTAGAATCCCTCATACCATTGGATCAGGCCCATATGAGATCCCTTTAGTGGTGATTTCACGATCAGTGGTTCATGCATACTGATCCTTTGGATCACACAGTCTCTTTGCATGAACAATTTGCATATTTCAAGTGATGGCTAGACAGGAACAACACAAATGTCAGGGTGTGGATACCACCTCCTCATGTGGAAATCCATCTCTTCATGGAAGCTTCTCTTCACGGATGGGGTGCATTTCTTCTGGGGTAGGCATTCCAGGGTATATGGACCGACTACGAATCTACCCTGCATATTAACATTCTCAAACTTCTTGCAGTACATCTAGGGATGATTCCAGGTCTTCCTGTCTTGCATGACAAAAAGGTCATTATTCATTCTGACTACTCCACAGTGGTTTCATATCTTTCTCGTCAGGAAACTTCTTATTCTTGAGGTCTTGGTTTTCAAGCTTTGAATCTTCTTTTTTGACTCATTCCAATGACATCCATTTTTTGGCCTGTCATGAGCCAGATCATCTTTCTTAACCCCATCAGATTCTTCCACCAGCATGGATGTTCCATCAGGTGTTCTTTCAATGGATTTGTTCTCAGTTTGGCTCTCCAATGATAGACACCTTTGCAACCCATTGGAATGCTAACCTACAGTTCTGGTCTTCAATTCCACATCCACAAGCTATGGCAATAGATGCTTTCAGTCAAGACTGGACAGTATTCCATTTGTATGCCTTTCCTCATATTCATCTCTTACCCAGACTATGATTCATTTCATTCCATGTTGGGTTCTCTTATAAGCATCTTTTTGGCCTGCTTAGACATGGTTTTCTCTTCTTCAGTTGCTCCAGGAATGTTTACCACTACCTCTTCATTCATCCTTGTTGAGATAACCTTAGTCCAACATTCAACACCTGGATGTTTAATGACTCCAGCTTCATGCATGGAAGTTATGCAGTCCTTTGCCTGACCATAGGGGTTTAAATTCCAGAGTTTCCGTTTATTTTACTATATCCTCCATCAACCTACTATGGCAATCTATCGATGGAAATGGACAACATATTGTCAGTGATGTCTTTGTTTAGCCACCAACCCACTTCATCCAACAGTCTCCATAGTTTCAAGTTTTTTTTACATGGATTTTTGAAAGGTTTGACTTCTTCCTTGCATTATATACAGCTTCCTTTGCTGCTCCCTTTTGCTCTTCTACATATAAAAAGGTTTTTGACTCCTGTGCTATCTCGTTTTATGATCCTTTCATATTCTTCATCCCAAATCACTGTTTCAATTGCCTAATTGGGACTTTAGAGTTATGTTTTCATACATTATCACTTTATCCCTTCAAACTTATGGACTCCTGTTCTTTGTATCACCTTTTCCTCGAGGTATATTTCTATTGTTGTTAGCTTTCAGACGCAGCTGTTCTGATTTATTTGCCATCCCTGTTCAGCCAACTCTGTCCTTTCACCTATTTTTTGCTCTATCCAGACAGATCCTTCCTACTGAACACTCTTGCTGCCAGAGAAGGGAATACATTTTTTTCCTGTTCTTTTCCCAGGCATTTCTCATCTTTACAATCTATCACACCCAGATCTTTTGTGTCCAGTCAGAGCACCGACTTTTTATTCAGTGGGATCCTGCTTGCACTGTCCTGGGATTTATCACTCATTGCATTAACCAGGTGGCTTCGGGAGTTGATTCCTAGAGCCTATTCGGGGTTATCTGAGATTTGGCATCTATCAATGTCATTGTCTGATCGTCTGAACTGTTCTTTGGAGGATATATGCAGGCCAGTATATGAATTTCTTCCAACACTTTCCTATCTCATTACCTTCATGATCTGACAATTTCCTCCTCTGGAAATCCCCCCCCCCCCCAGCTGTGTTGACTACTTCTGCTAGATCCCACTCAGTGGCGAGTGTTGCCTAGTCAGATGTGCTTGTATTTTTTTAAATTCCACACTAACAACCTTTATATAGGTTCATGGTTGCAACAGGCTCTGTCGAGATGAGATGTTCCTTAAGACCATTGAAATGCAATTCTAGATGGTAGTATTATCTCACAATACAAATCCAATGGGCTGCTACTCATGGACTATCATGAGTAAAGCTAAAGGGG
>NW_013665967.1:627901-631548 GCF_000517525.1 Limulus polyphemus | reverse complement strand
ATTTTGCCAGTCCCTGCTGATCTTAGAGCTGAATCAGTCGAGATCAGTTTGCTTTTAAAACTTAGGGAACATGGTTCACCTGTTACACTGTCTCCGGAGACCTGTTCCTCAGGACTCCTCACCATACACATGTCCCCCCCCCCTTACTGCTACTAGTGGAGTGATGGAGTCCTTACCACACCCAGTTCCCAGTCACTGGGGTAGTAGACAGAGGATTTTCCTTCAGAGTGTTGAGTTTTCTCCACTCTCAGAGAGGAGAGCGAAGTTGAGGACCCTCCTACCTGTATTCCTGGAAGTTTTCCCAGATGTTGGTAGAAGCAGGACCAATCTACATGGGAGCTTACTCGTAAAACTTGTCCAGATTTGACGCTTAGCTATCCAGTGGGGGTGTGCTTGGATCTTCTTATGAACACTGTAAGGTCTTAGGTTGTTCATGCAGAGTGGAACAGTGTTTCATACCCTCTCCATTGTTCCATGGGTAAGTGGAATTTTCCTTGCCCACTTGGTTGGGGAGTCAAAATGACTGTTCATAAATCCAGATTAGATGAGCTCTGGACCTTGAGTAGAGTATTGCATATATGATCCCGTCAGTCCAAGCCTGGGATTTTGCCTTTTGGAGTTCTTAAGGTTGATCAGAAGGATTGTCCACTTTGGTGTTGCTTTCTTTCTTTTGTAAATCTGGTTGTTCGAAATGCAACATTCCGTGGCTGCTGGTGGGGATCTTATCACAAAGATATGTATATATTTGCAGTCCAACTGCCCTTGTCACCAACGGGGGATATGAGTACCATGATCCCTTAAATCTAGCCCATAGTCATGGAACCTCGGCTGTGTGGTTGGGGCTGGCCCATCATATTTACTTGTGTAATATACCACCCTTTTCACTTTTCTGTAGTTCTGGGTGTAGAGCATACTAGTTCTGGATGTAGTGCATTTTTTTCTGCATTGGTACCACTTCTCATGGTACACCTTTGTTCTATGCTTTCTGTATGAACTATGTCCTTGCCAGCCCCTCTGCCTTCCCAATGTGGGATTCTAGCTACAAGTGTCAGCAGAGGTATGTATGTTTAGGAAGTTATCATTTTCCTAATCAGAAAATGTATTTACAAACATACTTACCTCCATTGATACTCTCCCTCCATTCCTCCCCACTAAGAGCCAGTGTTAATGACCAGGATGGGGTAAGTCTCAAAAAAGTGTTATATTGTCGACATACAGTGCTTATATACAATACCTGCATAGATGGCATGTGAGGGCCAGTGTAAAGTTTTGCAAATTAGATATTGCTGAGGGCAGTGAAGTAGGGTATAAAGACTTGAACAAGTGAACACGTTTAGATGGCATAGATGAAGATCGAGAAATAGCTATAAGTGTCAGCGGAGGTAAGTATGTTTGGAATACATTTTCAGATTAGGAAAATGATAACTTACATATCCAGTCAGTTCTAACTTGTTTTAATATTCATCAATTATTGATATTTATTACCTTTACCCATTGAAGCAGTTACGAAGCCATGCAAATAGCTTGAATCAAGTGAAAATAGCATAAACCACTAATGTTCAATAAAAGCATTGACTAGTATAAATACAACTTGCATTTGTATTATAGGGCTGTACTGAAATAGGCCATATTTTTTAGCTACATTTTTGTATGTGTTATTTGAGCAACAATTATTTTACAAATACATACAAATAAAAAAAAACATTTTGTTTCATATGAATGGTTTGTCATTGCAATACTGCTAGATTACCATACCCATTAACTCAACATATTCTGAACATATCACTTCTGAGGATGCATATGTGCACATTTAGCTCACGATGCACATGTGCATTGTAAATACAAAAATTTAAAGTTTACTTGTTTTAGATTTATTATTATTGCTATTGTTTAAAAACACAACTATATTTCACTGAAACTTTTATCTGTGCTTACCATAGACAATGCTAAGCATCACACCAGTTAACTTATTAACTGATGTCTTCTCATAGAAGCTTTCAAACAGGTATAGTATTACACAAAAAGATTGTTAAAAATTGTAAGAATACCAAAAGAAGTTATAAAAGAAATCCCAAGTTTATTGTGTGTTCCTAAGTTTTGTACACTTCCTATTAGAATCCTTTGTTCTCCTGTATGGAATCTTCAGTTCTTCATTTGCTCATAAATGATAAATTATTGTGTATGTTATTTTTTTATACTTTACAAACTCTGATCGGACTACCACTTAAAGATTTGACTTTGAATCTTCAAAATGTACGGTAGCATTAATGATCACTAACTATTAACAATATCATTTCATTATTAAAATCTTTACAGCCTTTGCCATAGCTTCCATCAATGATGAATAATTAAGTCAGGTCAAGCAATATCCTAGTAGCTCAGTATGTAATGCAAGTGTTATCTGCCTCTTACAGATTTTTACCTGCAGCATACCAGACTCATTCCATCATTATCATATGTTTATATCTCTTCACCAAAGTCGTTCTTTTACCCTGTCCTCATGATTATTTCCCAACCAACTATCATGTAGACTTCATTCAGTTATGGGTAGTTTCTTGGTATCCATGTCCTCAGTTTCTCTGTAGTCAGATTTTGGCTCATTTTTGAAGGGTATTTGTAGCATCTCTAGTAAGAAAACTTGGGGAAAGTGTAGCACTTTAAGATGCCAATAGCCTACTTTTCTCTTCACCTGACTAATTCAGGAAATTGACCATAAACTTTGTATTTAGAGTGAAGAAGTTATCTTCCTCTCTTGCTTAGTTGGCTTGGGCAAAGAACAGGCTTTGCCTTCATTTCCCTCTGCTGTGTGAAGCTTTATTTTTTATAATTGTTTTCTTTACCTAAGTGACAATTTGTTAACTTTGGAAACCACTTTCCATCAGGAATTTTTTCACAAACTTTTGATAAGAATGTCCTCCTGGCACACAGATAATATCCCAGAGTATACATTCACTTTCCTGCCTCCAAATATTGAACCTGATGAAAATGATGTGACAGTATTCTGCATGATTGATTGCATTTTTGCTCCAGTAGCATCAGTATCCAAGTTTTTTAACTTGTCAGTTTTTAGATGTCTCCGAGGTCATGAGTCTAAGCATTGATCTGATTGGATCTTTGCATAAGTTTCTTTATCGTAATCTTATAAAGAGATTAATTTTGCTTCATCATTTACTTTATCCTACTTGGCTTAAGTCATTAGCATGACACTAACTTCTTTAAGAGTTGATGAGTTGACTGGCTCTGACAAGGAGCCACTCTCTTTAAAATAGTTGGTAAATGGCCAAAATTAGCCCCTACAGAAAGCAATACAGATGTAGGAGCCAAAAAAAAAAGTGCTTGATATTCGCAGTGGCTATTGTGATACCTTAAGGTATTTTCATACACGAAGACCACACGGAAATATGTCATGCACCATGACCCAATAAATATAATTTTTGTAAGAACCTTTCATAGTACCAGCAATGTATGATAGAGAAAAAAAAAAGAATGGAAGTATTTTGTTTAAGATTTTTTTCACCTTTCAGCTAGGTAATTAAACACTCAGAGGCAGCTCTTCTGTTCTAGCAAGACATAAATAATGGCTAGAAAAAGTTAGTACTTCAAGTATCTGTTAAGAAGAAAATTAGAAAAGGTCAACCATGCATGCC
>NW_013665967.1:622149-627637 GCF_000517525.1 Limulus polyphemus | reverse complement strand
TTTTTTTTTTTTTTTTGCATTTAATGTAACAGTGCTTAGAAAATGTTGCAGAAAATAAGCGTTCAACAGAGATAAAAATCGCATTATGTCCAATTTGTGGAGACATTTAGTATCTGCTAACAATCAATACATTAAATTTACAACCAAATCATTATCCAAAAAAAGATATTAACAACAAAGTAATTAAGGACTTTATAATAATAATTAATTTTGAAATAACTTAACCCACAAGATTGGACTGGAGATTGGAAAAATTGTTCGTAATCTTGAATATGATTTTTGTAACAGTGTTCGCTTATTGTACCTGCATGTATTTACAATTTCATAGTCATTATTTTATGATGATGAAATGTGAAACATCATTGTTGGGTGTCTCTGTTATTTGTTATCTAGCTTTCGACCATTATAACGTTAATAAAACCTCGTCTTCCTCTTTATTCGACCTTAATTCCATCTAGTTTTGGGATTGGCGCTCGGATATTTTATATTAGCCAATGTTTTTTATATTCGGGTGGCTGATCCTGACAGCAATCCTAAAAAGCGAGAATATTTGCTGATGGTGATTTGAACCCGCGATCCTCAGATTACGACTCCTCTAATTATCAGGCTATGCCAGGCCTGCCTGTAATCTAGTAAATGTCATTGGCTGCTACATTCATGTCTTAGTTTATATTTACCTGCTCATCCTGACAAAATTAATGAATATCTGTGTACTGTTAAAATATTTGTGTGTTGTATATACTTGTACGGTTCATATATAATTTTCATGTTGGCACAGTAACAAAATCTGTATGTATTCCCTATAGCTCTGACTTGCATAGATCCGGGTTTCGATTTTCCGTGGTTGACAGAGTACAGATAACTCACTTTGCAGTAAGAAACAACCATAACAATGTGATAGCCAGGTGAACAATGCTTTTCGTTAGAATACATAAAGACGATTGTGTATCGGGCAGTACGTTATACGTTGACAACTGCCATTCGTCAGTATGTAGCCATGATACATGTTGAACAGCACCCATCGCTAACTGTTGTGCTGCTGTGATCAAATTGTGGGATTTAATACACCAGGCCTCAGAGTGCGAAGCGCGATTTGGGGTAAAGGGTTGCGAACCATATTCTATCAGTTCAATATTAGAGATAACTAGCTTAGATGGTCGTCGTGTTGGTTTGCGTGAATATCTGTAACAAACAAAAACCATTTCGTTAATGATATTAATTTACCAGGTGTTACTAGATACTGCATAAAGCTGTTTATATATTTTTCCTACATATTGTGTACATTTCCAACTATAATTTATTGGCATACCTCTGTCTGATCATAACAATAACAAAGGTTATTTATTAGGCTAACATTCTGTAACATAACTTAGTTTAAATCCTCGTAAACAGCTGAATTGCCTAGCTTTAATTCTTAGGTTATTAAAAAACAAAATATTGCGACCTATAATTTGGAACGTGAGTGCGTTATAATAGTGACATTCATATCCCACTATTCGATTAGAGAGCCCACATGTAGGTTATGTTTGGTGTTTACTAGCTACCTATTTCTAATCTATCACTTGAAAATTAGGGACGGCTAGTACAAATAGCTCTTGAGTATGTTTGCTTGAAATTCAACAACATAATAGCCGCTGTCGTTACCTCACATAACCGTCAATTTCAGAATTGGGTTTCAAGGTTATGAGTCCAGGCCACGAAAATTTTGAGATCGTATCGTGTATTTAGGACTCGTGGCACTGTTTACAGAACCAAAACCAGAATCGAACGCACGGAGTTGTTGAACTTGGTGCTAGGGGAAACCCAGTTTCGGTTTTGGTTTATATCGCATGCTGATATTGTCTTTGAAGTGCGTGAAACGAAAACGTCAATAAATGTTAGTGTTTAGATAAAAATGCCTTTAACGCTTAAGTTTACACTGATTTCCTCACTAGAAGCTCTTCAGTATTTGTATGGTTATTGTGTGCAGCTGTATAAGGGAGAAAATCTGCAGGTTCCGGTAAGGACTCGTTCAAAAGTATGGAACAAACAAGCGAAAAATATTCAGAAAGTAAGTATAGACTGACGCGTTTTTGTGTGTGTGGGAAAAGGAAACGATAAACAGTTAAAATGTTTAACTATTAATTACGCATCCAGTGGTTACTAGATGTTTCAGTATTCAAGTCATGAAAAACCAATAAAAATATAACTGTAAAAAGTAAAAAAGAAATTCGCATTTTGTTCAGTCGAACAAGCTTCAAAATAACAAGTGCACATTCGTTACTGTTATATTTTTATAAAGGTATGTTTAGGTCCGCCGACTAGGGGGGGGGGGAGCAACTGCCCAGAATACTGGGCGAATGAAACCTGGTTATGCCGTAAAGCCCGCAAAGCATCTTTAGGCTATATCTTCATTTAATGATAAAAAACCCATAGTTTTTGGCTTTTCTTTGCATATAGACGCTTGATACATTAAGAACGATTGAAATAATAATTTGAGTAATAATTAATATGTATTTGTTACTTTATAGATTTAATAGATATTTCTTGTTACTTAACGTTTTTACGCTTATACTGTGAGGTAAGAATGGCTGCTGCTATGATTTTGACTGGTTTATGAGCTCGTTGCCGGGATGGTTGCCCCGGTGCTCCGTGTTGGCTCTCGACGTTCCTGGGTATGTTAATTATCAATCTCTATAGCAGCCGATAAATTTCTGAAGATTAACTAGATTGTCCAGTGGTTGTAATCGTTATCTTTTGCTTGTTGATCAATCAGAAAGAAAGCTCAATCCAACACTTGTCTAAAAGTAAAAGTAAGTGGTTGTCTTCTAAAATCCACCTACTTATCGAAATCATCAGTAAAGATCCCCATTCCATGATTGTGATTGTTTTAAAAGTATTTTGTCACGTAAATAAGCCAAACAATATATTTTGCTTAATAATGCCTAATAAAAAAAACAATCTTGCATTTCCAGTTGTAATAAAAACCAATGGTGAAATTCTACCGGTACTCACCCGAACTTATTTTTTAAGGCGGTACTAGTACCGGTAATTATTTGAGCTGCTTTGTCGTTTTTTGTATGTTTACACGTATATTGTTTTTTTTCCTTTTTTAAAAACAGTTCCACTTCACCCAACTGAGTACCTCTACTTTTATTTGAGAATTTCACCCCTTACAAAAACTGACATAAAAATATAAATAATAATATTTATTCTTTTCTGACAGGGTGTTTTACTATGAGACAAATAGTTTACCAATTTTTTGTTTTACCTTTATATGCAACTCTATTGAAGTAACTGTTCAGATTGGGGAAAAAATGGGAATTATTATCGTAAGAGTTATTTGTCTTATAGTAGGCAGGAAGATGCACGTAACAGCCTCACTGTTTGTGCTCTCGAAAAATGAGGAGCTAATGAAACGATTTCACAGGTCAGGATAACTGGTGTAGCTATATTAAATTAAATTAGAAATACTGGTACTGAGTATATCTCCCCCAATCCATGACGTAAGTAAGAAAGTGAAATTACTGTAATTTATATGTTTGAAGTTGTCAAAAACTATACCGACACTGAATGTTAGTTACAACTTGTTTATTAAAAAGGATAACGTTACTTAAGTTAAACAACACTATGTATAACACAAGGGGACACAGATAAACAGATTCTATCTCCAGTATTTAAAGCAAAATAATATTACATCATTCCTAAGTAAGTAACTGAAATTCATTGCAATAATAACAGTACTTTAATAAAAACAACAACATGAAAATTAAATGAGTAAAAACAAAATACTCTGCATATTTAAAAATCTGCAACTTAAACGAAGACTGCATGTTTTTCAGTGTTGGCGAAAGTTGTTTAATGTACAGGGCTTATTTGTTCAGTAATTCCAGATTAGTGTTGGTTTGCAAAGGATGTTGAAATTTTATAGGGTAAGTTCATGTCTTGTTTCTTTACTATGTTGGCGTATTGAGGAAATACAGAGGTTACTCAACTTTTACTTACTTAGGAACGGTGTAATTCCACTTTATTTTAAATGGTGAAGATGGAATATGTTGAATTCCGAAACGTTTATCTGTGTCCCCTTGTGTTATAAATAAATGTTGTTTATCTTAAGTGTTATCCTTTTTATTGTGAAACTTCGTTTTCCTCCGAACACATCAATTATTTATTAAAATTTTGCAAATCTGGAATACACTTCTAAATGTATGCTCAGGTAGTCATTATCCAAAAATATAACTCTTATTTCTTAAAATAAAATCTTCATTTGTGGAATATGAGAAATAATTTGAAGGAACCTCAAGTTGCACCGTTTTACTCGAAAATAATTGTGTGTGTAAAGTTTAACCCGTAAAGTTGAGTTTAGCTACGAGCAAAGCCAGTCTTAAGGCAAGCAAGGCCCATACTGGGCCCCTCGTTTTATATAGTGTATAGATATTGTTATGAGTGATTCTTAAAGAAGTTGCACAGCCATGTGGTTGACCTAGTAACGAACGTGTCGTGTCTTTCTGTTGTACAGTTTACGTTGTTTTCTTTTATTGCCGAGTACTGTCAATTTTGTTTTGCCTAGGGGCCTTGTAGTGGCTAAGACTGGTTCTGGCCATGGGAAAATGTTTATATATTTTTTAAATTTATAAAGAGAGCTTCGATGCTTTTGTAATCAGTGTTATAGTTTATATGAATTTTTCGTATTTTTATACCCGTTGTCAGTATTGTAGGATATATTGTTCGTTATGTTCCCTATGTATTATTATTGGGCTGGATTTGATTCTTAAAACGCGTTTGCTCTTGTTCCACGTGGACTGGCATGATCTCGTAGTTACCATACTGGACTGTGAACTAGAGGTTCCATGGTTCGCGTCCGGTGACCTCAGAATCGCTCTTGCATTTTTGGGCCGTGTGTGTGTATGATAAGTGTTGGTCAAATCTCGATCTTAGTCACGAATACTCATAAATGTTACTGTAAACGTTTAATCATGTTATTATTAATAAGGACAGATTTGTTTCGGTGCAGACAAAAAAATAAACAAGAGAAAATCCTCATAAGCCGCGGCACTTGAAATTCTTTTAGGCGGGATCAGAGTAAATTAATCTGTGAGACCTTTTTTTTTTCCTTTTTCATTAGTATATTTTTGTGCGCCAGCAATACCAAGCGTGGGGAACGTGTATACCCGATTCGATTTTATTACTCATCAGTATATTTACTGGCCTACCCTCAAATTAAAATTCTTTTAGGCAGGTTTAGAGTAAATTAATCAATGAGACATTGGGCGTGATCAAATACACCAATCAAAAGGGTTTGACCTCTTGAGTCGAAAACTGTAACTAGATCTCAAATCGGTCAAGAGATTACGGAGATATAACCTAAAAGTTTGAATTTCGATGACGAGGAACCCACTTTGAGACTAATAATGGCTGGAGACGGCTTGAATGGGTAATGAAGAAAAACTTTAATATAAGTTTAACATAACATCACATGTACAACGTTTCGACAAGGTTTTGTCATCAT
>NW_013665967.1:620061-621149 GCF_000517525.1 Limulus polyphemus | reverse complement strand
GGCTGAAAGGGCGAGCATGTTTGGTGTTAGAGGGATTCGAACCCGCGACCCTCAGATTGGGAGTCGAGTGCCTTAACCACCTAGCCATGCCGGGCCTTTGCAGTAAATATTCATTCATTAGTTAGCAAGGCTGCATATTTTATTTTTCCCATCATCATGCTCCAAGTTGAACAAAAAACGCGGCCTGGCTAATGAATGAATATTTACTGTAAAATTCTTATTAATACTATAAGTGTTGCTACCAGTTTGGCTGCCAATTTTGATTTCATTCCTTTAAGTCGCACGCTCAATCGTTTTTTGACCACACATTTTTTTTCACACATAGGTGTTTTGATAATGTTTATAGTTTGAACGATCTTGCATATCATGAACCATAATAGTAGTTCATAATAGGGGATAGCAAGGAATTACACAAAGCCCTAATAGAATGTTAGGGCAAAAAGCACCTTAAACAGTGAAGATGCAGTTCAAACAACACTTTAAAACATTTACTTTTAACAACTAAGGCTGTACACGTATTTAAATGCACACAAAGAAGCACGCATGTTAGATGTATAAGGAAAAGAAAATCCGCTCAAAATGGCCCGTTTGTAATTCTTATCATCCTCCTCATTATTATTTTCTCGCCAGCCTACAAGAAAAACAGCTTGGTATATTGCACTCAAACCTTTTGTAGAATACTAAATAAGGTATTGTTAGTATTTGTAAAAAAACGCTGTTTTCTGTAGCCAGTCTTTAATCACAGTTGTAAATTTTGTGTATCCAGCCCATGTTATTGTCACTTTTGCAGCATGCTTTTGAAACTTGAAATTGTGTTTCGAGGTGTAAACTTCTTATTTTAGCTACCTTCTCTCCGTGCCCATACTTGGCAGGTTCGACATCAAAGCCAAAAGGAGTCTTGGATTAAGTTCATTACTAGCATCTCTTCTACCACCAGTTCCAAAACTGTATGGGACAAGATTTGGAAAGTCACTGGGAGGTATGCTTCCCATCCCCTTTCCATCTTGCTCTCCAATGGCCAGGAAGTTGCTGATGTCCAGAGAATTGCTGACAATCTCGGGCCACAGCTTTTCTCGTGCTTCTAGCAC
>NW_013665967.1:618247-619061 GCF_000517525.1 Limulus polyphemus | reverse complement strand
GCATGTTTTTCTTGATGTTTGGTGCCAGGCTATTGTCCTCCCTTTCTATAAACCTGGGAAGGATCCCAAGATTCCTTCTAATTATCGTCCCATCACTTTGACCAGTTGTCTTTGTAAGGTTTTAGAGAGGATGGTTAATGCTTGTCTTGTTTGGTTCCTCGAATTGAACACGCTCCTCTTGCCTACCCAGTGTGGGTTCCGTTGACAGCACTCCACCATGAACCATCTGATTCGACTTGAAACGTCAATCAGGGAAGCCTTTCTCAAGAGAGAGAACACATTGTTTCTGTGTTCTTTGATCTCGAGAAAGTTTGTGACACCACTACGTGGAGGTATGGCATTTTGCAGGACCTCCACTGCTATGGGTTGCCATTTATCCATTTTTATTCAAAACTTTTTACTGAACAGGCCATTCCAAGTCCGTGTGGGTTCGACTGTTTCCTGTTCCTTTCCACAGGAACTTGGAGTACCTCAGGGCTGTGTCTTGAGTGTCACACTTTTTAGTGTTAAAATTAATGCCATCACTAATAATCTTCCTCCAACTGTTGCAAATGTGTTCTATGTCGATAACTTCCACATCTTGTGTTAGTCTTCGAACACGAGGTTTACTGAGTGACAGCTTCAGACTGCCCTCAATTGATTGTTGACATGGACCACTGCAAAAGGTTTTAAATTTTCTTTTGCCAAAACTGTTTGCATGCATTTTTGCCGCCAATGGGGTCTCCACTCAGATCCCGAGCTCCGTCTCGGCGATATAGTTATTCGCCTGGTCCCAGAGGCAAAGTTCTTGGGGCTTATTTTTGACCGTGAGCTT
>NW_013665967.1:606328-617220 GCF_000517525.1 Limulus polyphemus | reverse complement strand
AATCCCAAAAACTTCTCTTATTAGTTACCCATTTTTTTCATCGTATCGAAAACAGCCATTAAAAACATGTTGTTCTTAACTTTAGACGGCGTAGATACTACTATGTACAGTGTAAGTGTAATGGCATAATTTTTTACGAAATCTGACTAGCCCAGTTAACTGTGCAACTAAAAGTTCATTCGTGTGTGTACAATAAGTATGTAGTCTTGCAAAAAATAAAATAACGTTTCAAATAATGACCTGATTTTTGAATGTGTGCTAGATAAAGACAAAAAAACAAAAAACACATATGTTACTGTGTGTTGTCCGGTCACGTAAATGTTGATTCCATGAATGCACTTCGTAAGATACACATTTCGATAAAACATGTTGTAATATTAAAATTATTATACTAGAAAATAGTCACGTGAATTTACAAGTAAGGTGTTGACTGTCAAGTAGGAAAATATTTGCATAATTGCCAGCTCCTCATTAGTCTGCTTACGAGTATACTGTTACGTATCTGCTTATTTGTTAATTTCCGGGGAACTTCAGCGATACAAGCCCTTTCTTGATTAAACCAGTTTATTCTTTCTGGATACAAACTTTTAGTACACAGTAATTCCACAGTTAGTATGTTTCTCGTCACTTTCAACTTAATGACTTTTATAATACACGCTATAAATCACAGCGATTCAAAATCTCGATAATTTTGTTCTCTACGAGTGCAAAACACACACTAGCTCGAAACAGAATCGTAAATTACCTGGAACTCAAAGTAACTACCGTTCGCTTTATCATACATTCAATCATCGTCCCTGGCTTTTCTCGCCAGGCTTGTACACTAACAAAAAAGGCTTCGAGGAGTTCTCTGATAATTCGAGAAACTCAGTCACGCATGCGCCAGCAGCGTCACGTGACAATACATTTATTGATCACCAATATAACATTATATTTAGACATCTAGTTATAAAAATAATCGCAAATTTTGTTGTCACTGGTATCTACTTCCAAAAAAAATTAAAAAATATCCTGTTCTAAAGAACACAACATTAATACAATTACATGAGAAAAGAGATACGCTGTTGTTTCAGTGGAATCTATTTTCATGAGAAAAATGAAACAAAATATTTCTGAAAAATTTTCAGTGCATCATTTATATCCCTATTGATAAAAAAGATGCACAAATAAACCTAGTTTCTTGAAGCCTGGTCACACAATCAATTTTTGACATACTCATGGTAACATTTCTGAAAAGTCGATCCTGTGACCACCTTATTTTATGTTGTACGACAAAGTTTTTTTAATTTCAAAAGCTTCATCGCACGACATGATTTAGAAAAATATATGATGTGATCGCTGTCGTTTTCAAAACAACCAATTAAATTCAGATGCGAGAAAAATACAGTAATGAAATGGCGGATCTTAATTATGAGGAAACTATTACCTTTATCGAAAGGTTCCACGAAAATACTTGCTGATGAGAGATTATCAAGAATGTTACGATAGAACTGCAAAAAATAGAAGTTTTAAGTAATATTGTAAAATAATTTAAAACATCAGGTAGGCGAGTTTATCATGTTTTTTTTTATTCTTAAATGAATTTTTTTGATATAATAGGCTTAAGGTTTCACATATGCTGTATTTTAAAGTACAGATTTCGGTGTTCATATAAATGATATATGCATATACAATTCAGATTGAGAACTTTTATTTGTTTTATTGAAAAACTCGAGTTATAAACATAATTCTATATAATTTTGAACCACTTATTTTAACTATAATATTGAACTTTCACTCAAAACTAAGTTTGAAAAAAAGAGTTAGTTTTATTATGATACGGTGTTTATAAACGTATATACAAGTTTTTACCTTTAAGTAAGAAGTATTAGTGCGGAAGATTTCTGTGCAGTTGCTTAGATCGATGTGTGATTGGTTCCCCAGGGAACACTGTCTGTTTAGATTTTCTCCTCCTCCCTCCATTATGTAGATGGACAATTTCATGACTGACATATTAAGCTGCTTTGTTCCTATGTGTGGTAGTCAAGATAATTTGCGAAGCAACCAGTCAATTTGATGAGAATAAATTTATAATGAAGAACCATCTATATATATATATATATATATATATATATCGGATAGCGTTTGGAGAAATGGGTGGGGGGACTTCAAGACTTTTATGAAGTTTCACTGAAGTATTTTCTAACCTTGAAGTACATCTTCATTAGAATTAACAGACGCTTCGCTAGCATTTATCTCAACTTGTCTGAGTGGTTACACTTTGGGAGAGTATCATAGCACAAAGTACGCCATGTTTGGTCTTGAAATTATTGCTTCCTCACAGCCAGAGAGAGGGAAACAAGAAGAAAGCAGCAAAATGACTTGAACGACAAAAGTCGTTCGTCTGTCCGCTAGTGGCCCGGCTTGACCAGGTGGTTAGGGCGCTCGACTCGTAATTTGAGGGTCGCGGGTTCGAATCCACGTCACACCAAACATGCTCGCCCTTTTAGCCGTGGGGACGTTATAATATTACGGTCAATCCCACTATTCGTTGGTAAAAGAGTAGCCCAAGAGTTGGCGGTGGGTGGTGATGACTAGCTGCCTTCCCTCTAGTCTTACACTGCTAAATTAGGGACGGATAGCGCGGATAGCCCTCATGTAGCTTTGCGCGAAATTCAAAAACAAACAAACTGTCCGCTAGTAAAATCGTACAATAAAAATTGTCCCAAGACAGATTATTTAAAAATTGATTGTGTGACCAGAGCTAAGTTTTAGTATTGAGTGTAAACCTACCGATAGTCGTGGAAAAAGGTCGTCTGCAGATAATTACTGACAAGTTTATTATTCGATAAACAGAAACAAGAGGTCTGTTAATTACTGTTGTGTATTGCTCAAGCTGTTGGTGATTAAATAGGGCCGTGTGGAAAGACATAATTACAGCAACTGTTCCACCTGGTTAATGTACTGACTACTAACGATTGTGCTCTCGGGTGCGCCCACTGATGTTAAAGTGTAGGGGTGAAATTCCCTTTTAAGGACATGACCTCAAAGTATATGAAGTACAAAGTTTTCTGCAAGTTAGCAGCATTTCGTCTTGCGCTATTCAAATTGAACTGTCAAGGAAAAAATTGTAACTTCCAAAATAGAAGTACAACTACACTTGGAATTCCAAAACAAACCTGTACCAAGTTCTGATAAGTACCGGTTGAACTTTAATCAAAAGGTGAAGTGGCTACCCTCAGCAAGCGTCATTTTTTACCGCTAGTAAGCCCCCCCCCCCCATATATATATATATATATATATATATAAACATCACCTACAGGATTTGCTTAAACATCAGGAAGCTTACCACAAAAAGAAATTAGTATCACCAGAAATGTTTTCTTAACCAACACTAGGCGCATTAGGCCGCTATTCATCACCAGTGCCTAATGTTTTAAATACGAGGTTCACCAAGTATAGAGTTCAACCGGTACTCATCAGAACTTGGTACAGGTTTGTTTTGGAATTCCAAGTGTAGTTGTACTTCTATTTTGGAAGTTACAATTTTTTCCATGACAGTTCAATTTAAGTAGAGCCATTTGGTGAAAGAAGATAACGGCAACTACTTTAACTGGTTAACTTATTGATAGTTGTATTAATATTTCTAGCAGAAACGACGCCCTACAGGCGGCTGCTTGTGCTAGTAATTACTAATCGTAGTATTTATACATCACTGTAGGAAAAAGTGAACATTTTCTAATTATTTTTTTCTGGTAAGTATAGCATGGGAAAGTGGATTGTGCTCTTTAGTCATATCATCATTGTATTTAGTCATTGCATCAAATGATTCAATGTACAGAGCTCAATTTTTTAAATAAATTTTACAGGTATAAACTGTAATGTTTCTATATATTAAAAGTGGTACCGTTTATTTAAAAAATAGGTTTTTATGAACTTCAGTTTCTCGGTACTACATTTAAAAATTACTTCAGTAAAGATACAATCAAACCCTTACGTATAGCCCTAGTGAAAGTCATGTTCTTGTTGAGAGGAGAGTACTCTTTATTTAAAATTGTGTTCTATTATAAAGAAATGGTTGTTGCACATACCAGTTATTTTTCTAATTGTCTGAATCTTGAATACCCAAAGTTAATTTTTTAATGTATTTTTTGTTTGTTGTGCCATTCAGCAGATGACGCAGGAGTTTTGGTTACATACAAAGATACTGACATATACACGCTACGTCTATTATAGTAAAATGATAGTTTTTACTTGGTACGTTTCCTGTTGTTGAAATGTAATTGCATGAGAATGGTGGTGATGATTGCTTGTTCTGAAGAGTTTATGCTTAGATATGTTTAGTTTTGAATGGATACTTTTTATTGCTTTTTGATGTCTTTACAAGTGAAGGAGACAGTAGTAATAGCCTTTGATAGTGGCCGCTCTATACTTGGTGAACCTCGTATTTAAAACATTAGGCACTGGTGATGAATAGCGGCCTAATGCGCCTAGTGTTGGTTAAGAAAACATTTCTGGTGATATTAATTTCTTTTGTTGGTAAGCTTCCTGATGTTTAAGCAAATCCTGTGGGGGGGGGGGCTTACTAGCGGTAAAAAATGACGCTTGCTGAGGGTAGCCACTTCACCTTTTGAACCTGCTGACGGTTGATAACATGATGAAAGTGGCCACTGTTATCAGTTGAGCCTACTGACGATTCAGAACACTTGGTAATGATGGCCACATCACCAAGAGTGCCAAGTCTGGTGTGGCCTATTTTTCGAAGTAGGTTTGTGCTTTATTCGTGCCCAATTATATACACAACACTTATCTCGTATGCGGGAGATCGAGGATTCTGTTGATATTATTACGTAATTAACCATATGGAGTAAATTCGAAACAATAACTTTTGTCAAATAAACTGAGTATTTGCGTAATTTTTTCTTACTGTATTGCACAGGTAAATAATGGATGTTGGGTGGTTATATTGTGATAATATTTTGTTTTATATATATATATATATAATTTTCTTTAAGGCGATAATTCGAACAAGAGTTTTAATGTATCATTTGAAAGCTGTGTTGTAGTTTTTAAGACCATCGCTTTTGTAGAATTAGTGACAAACATACACCATGCAACTTGAAATTAACGTTGATACTTGGAATCAGATTTGTATGTTTATATTTTCAGTGTATTGTGGAGGGTATTTGTAAATGATCTTATATTTTTATTATTGTGCTCCATTCTTGTAATTTTATCACTGTACTTGGTTTGTCGGGTTCACTCTATGAATTTGTATCTGTAGTAGTGAATGTGCTAATTTTATCAGTGTACTTGGTTTGTCGGGTTCACTCTAGGAATTTGTATCTGTAGTAGTGAATGTGCTAATTTTATCACTACTTGGTTTGTCGGGTTCACTGTATGAATTAGTATCTGTAGTAGTGAATGTGCTAATTTTATCACTGTACTTGGTTTGTTGGGTTCACTGTATGAATTTGTATCTGTAGTAGTGAATGTGCTCATTTTATCAGTGTACTTGGTTTGTCGGGTTCACTCTAGGAATTTGTATCTGTAGTAGTGAATGTGCTAATTTTATCACTACTTGGTTTGTTGGGTTCACTGTGTGAATTCGTACCTGTAGTAGTGAGTATGAGGTGATCTGTTCATTTGTTTGCCAGTGAAATGTGTAGTTTTTATAACTAAATCACATTTTCAGTTTAGCATCTACATGCGTGATGTATTGCGTTTAGTGTTAGATAACGTGTGGAACAAACCAGTTATGAAATGGGTCATACTTACACTGCCGCAATACTTTAATTACAGTTTCTGTACGTGATGTCATGGTAATATTTTGAGTCGCGACCCATATCTTCGTATTGAGTAGTTTTATTTTTTTAATATTAATGAGGATGTTGAATATAGGTACCGGAGGCAAGTTTTAAGAACATTCATGCTCTGTTTTTAATTATATGTATGTATGTATGCGTGTGTGTTTTATCGGTCCAGGTTGTCAACTTATTGTCATATATATATATATATATTTCAAACAGTAGATTTTGTTGTATTTTAACAAGTAGCTCACTAATTATTGCTTTAATTATCGGTACTTCTGGAAGTTAGCGAAGACGTGCTTTTTGCGCTTGCTACTATTGACATATTTAGGTTCACTTATAAAGAGAGGGCATAGTAAACCCCATGTTTCTTGTGTTGCTAATTCAAAGTACATTTTCATCAGCTAACTTGTGTCTTCGTGTTTAGCATGTTAAACTTCAGTGTTATACCAATTAATTTTACATACATTTTTTTTTTAACTGTAACGTTTTTCTCATTTCATAAAATATTTTTGACATAGAAAGCTGGGTTAATTATAGTGATTAGGAATTACATCTGATTCAAAGGCACTCTCCACGAAGTTTGGAACTCAATGAACAAACGTTTTAGTTGGGGTTTTAAAATCTGACAGATGTAATAAAACAACTACTCATTCACATGCTTAAGATATCGGTAGTGTAATACACACACACACTTACATTAGAGTATTTATTGAGGTTTAATTTGTACTGTCAACTGAGGAACAGCATACGCAACAAACAACATGTATTGTTAAAGCCATTATATGTAAGTTCAAATTAATCAATTTGAAATATATTATTCTAATGAATATAAAATGTTATATTTATCTGTCTGTGTCGAAGTTAAGTATCATTAAAAAGCCAACTTTCAATACTTTGCTTTGTTCGTTTGCAGTAAGAGTTGTCAATTCAGCTTAAAAAGTACAGAATTAGATTTGTCTGTTCTCGCCGTCGCTTATAATTTTCTTTCGACACTTTATATTTTTGGCTCGATTTTGGTCATAGTTGTTTGAAATGAAACTTGAAAACAGGGGCGGTGCTAGATCATTGGGGGCCCGAAGAAGCCTCCCCCATTCTAAACAAAAAACTTATAGCATCATTTCCACCAATCAAAAAATATAACACAAGACATACTAATTTACATGTTAAAAAGTCATTTCTACTCATACACCAGCACAACTGCGTGAGTATTTTTGTCAAATCATACTGTGTATACTGCATTTAGCAACCTATAAGAGTTTGTGCATCGCATGTGTGCCTGATTGGAAAATTTTGTTGTCGAGATTTTTAAACTTACGCCCGCTGCTGAGTGTGTTTTGGGATGGCATCAATTGAAAATTTTCTTTCTTTTTTTTTTTCAAAATGCGTCCAATACTAAGACAGGCCAAATCCAAAGCTCAGATGAAAATAATAATAAATATCCCCCGTTCATAGCGGACCCCAAGAAATCGGTTAGTCTCTCCTTATGCCTAGGGCCACCACTGATTGAAAACATGACAAAAGTGCACGGCCAGTTAAATATTATTTATTCAGCTAAATAAAAACGTAAACACATTGTAACTTTATGATCCTGATTGGTCTTGATTCATATCCCTGTCTCCCCATGGGTCAGAGGTAAGTTTAGGGACTTACAATGCTAAAATCTGGGGTTCAGTTCCTCCCAGTGGACAAAGCATATAAAGCCCAATGTGCAGGTTTGCATTAAAACAAAAAATTCCTGCTGAAGATACTTTTGAAACCTTTCTTACCTTTTTTTTAAAGAGATAGGCTTATGTTCTGAAAATGTATCAAAACTAGAACAGATGGCAGTAATGATATGGTTGGAAAAATAATTCATTCAAAACAAAACTGAGGGAGAATAATGAAAGTCTTGTTCTGTTGAAGTGAATTTGCACTCAATACAATTATGTGTAAGCAAGATCATTGAGATGTTGCTCAGAGATCGACTTTTTCATTTTACAATGGTACAGATAGATTTTGCACAGCACAGTTCGATAACAAAGTACAGAAAAATATTCAAACTTACCAACAATAAAGACCAAGGTTGATGTAAGCCTTCTTGATATTGATTTGGATGTCAGCAATATTCATTCACTGTTTTTCCAGTAAACTTTGGTGCATAGTAAACATGGCAGTGGAGGTAACAAACTGTGAACATAAAAATCAAGTGTAAAGGTTTTCTCACGAAGGGTGCCAAACAAGTTAAAATGAGGCTACATAAAAACATTAAACTGTTGAAGTCATTGTCAGCATTCAACTTCTCGGTGATTTGTTTCCAAAGCAAAGTCCCCATTGTCAAGCTTTTTTGGCTAAAATTATTCAGTGGTGATGTGAGAAAGTTTGAAACTCCGTGCCTTGCAAAACAAAGAGGACAAGGATTCCCTTGAATTCTGGACTGAGGTGTTCAAAAACACCAATGCAAGTGGTAAAAACTGTCTTAGAGAACATGCATTTGCTTTCACTTTGTTGGTACTACCACTAAGTAAGTAAGATGTGGAAAAGGATATTCTGTCAGATGAATACTGTTAAATCAATGCTGAGAAACTGGCTCTCTGAAAACTATTGTATTATACATTTGATATGGATTGAAAAGGCTTGGAATGTGCTGTAAGGATTTCCAGTTAAGCAAAGACATGCTAGAGCACTTTAATGCATCAGTGTACATTGCACCATCAGAAGCAGCAGCAGGACTGAGTTCACATCAAATTAACAGGATGGACTTTCTATTAAATTGAAAATAATGAATACAGCTGTTGCACTGGGAAAGTATTGGTGAGTGAGCACGTTTTACCCTTTTTTCTGTGAAGAAACGTAATTGTTGCATTATACTCAAGCTATTCTAACACAGTAAATAACTGAAGATATAAACCTGTACCTTTATAATAGCCAACAAAACTAAAGATCACAATTAGCACATTTAGTCTACTTTAAAATTCATATCTTAAACATTTGATTGTAAATGACTTAAAATGATAATTATAACATTTGTTGATGTATATAATGCCTAGACTTATGTTAAATCTGTTGTGCCCCTGATGAGCCTTGGTATCAGGTGAAAGGCCTTGTCAACTGTCAGGGTTTTATGTATATGTGGGCTGAGGATTCTTCTACAGTAGGTGTCTGTGACTTGTTGGCAATAAATTCAACAATAAACGGCAACACATACTCCACTTGTTTTAAAATAATATATACAAAACGTCAAACTATGTACAAAAATTTTTTACACTGTGGATATCACAGTTGTATCTCAAACTCTAAATAATTCTCTTTTCTTGTCAAAAGTCCACTTAGGCTGATTCAATTACTTTAGAATCCAGTTGACAAGACAAGGAGTTCAAAGAAAGTTATAAATATCAGTGCTCAAAATGCAGTTGACATGAGATAATGAGCCCAACTAAATTTCATGAGACTGTATTATAGGTGGTACAAAAATGTCAGTACACTGTCTTTATTACCTTTTGCATCATGCATCTCTCTATCTTGTGGAATTTGACAAAACAAACTTTTTTTACACATTCCTCTTAATTTGTCCATTTCAGATTTAAAGTCATTGACTTGTAGGAGACTAGAGATAGATCTCAAATGCTGTTTTTATGTGTTAATTATTTTGAATTTGAAATAGACAAATTAAGAGAAATTTGGGAAACACATGTGCTGCTTAAGTTACTTTTATCACAGATTTTATATCTGTTTGTTTCTAATACTTCTCCAGATTTTAGTATTTAAACCTATAAGCTCCTTATGCTTCTATGGATGCAATATTAGTATTTGCAAGCTAAGTTTTATTTGAACTATAATTTTTGTTTTTACCTTAGTTCATTATCAAAAATTTAAAAGTACAAACTTATGTTAAGGTTTTTATTACAAAAAAATTACAGTGGAAAAATCATTGATGAAACTTATTTCAAGTATAAAATGGGGAAGTACAAACAATTTTAGGCAGTGTTAAAAAGTATGAACAAAAGAGTAACCTCTTATAATGTGTACTGAATAAACTGAAAAACAAGGGACATGATAATTAAACCTGCTGACTAGATTAATGTTTTGTGCTCATAAAGTCAGAAATGCTTGTTAAAAAAATAACAAAACAATGTCATTATATCAGAAAGAGCAACTTAACAGCCATTTGACAAAGATAAGAGACATAAAACTGAAGTTAAGATTTTAAGCTGCATAGAATGTCAGACCTTTGAACAAAATAAAACAGAACCAACAAATGGTTGCAAGTGTGATATGGTCTTCCTAAAGATACTAAGAAGTGTGGTTTATTATGTTGACCTGCAGGTCTGCCACAGGAATTTTGTGGGTTGAGATATGTACCACCACATATGAATACCACAGGAGGAACTTTTTACACAAATTTTAGTAAGAGGCTCCAGTTTTGTACAGAAACAATGTTATTTTCACTATGGGAGCATGGAATGGCATGGATTTTGGAGCTTGTCAGCCAAACTTGGATATGTGCAATACCACTAAATATTTCCTGTACTTAAAGCTGTTGGTGAGTCAGTCATGACAGTCACTTCTTTAGTGTGAGCGGTAGGGTGCTTCTCCCTTCCCTTTGTTCAGAAGTTCAAAATTAGGATGGTGGCTTTGCCACAAATATACAATACAGTTACAATACTTTTCTGTTATGAGTTATTTTATCCACAAAGTTCTGTAAAAGAATGTATTGAAGTAATTTCATACCTTGTCAAAGAGCATTCCAGTGAACTTACATTAATTCATATTTATGTAGTTAATATTAAAAGCATGTTAACTTTGGTTTTGACTTTAACTTTTTCAAGTTTAATACTAATAGTTATCACCAAGTAAAAGAAGTGTCAATGGGAAACATGATATGTGTAATTTTTGCAGTCTTGTTAATATTCTAGTTTAAAGGTGAGGTTCCAATTTTCTAGTTTTAAAACATTGGTATGGGTCGTGGCTTTTGTGAAAGATCTATAGGTGGTATTAAAGTAAGACTGAATTTATTTATCACATATGTTTTTAACAGCCTTAGACAAGTTTTCAACAAAAGAGTTGAATAGCTTTCACTCAGTATGTGAGTGAAAGCTATTCAACTCTTTTGTTGAAAACTTG
>NW_013665967.1:601297-605450 GCF_000517525.1 Limulus polyphemus | reverse complement strand
CAAGTTTTCAACAAAAGAGTTGAATAGCTTTCACTCACATACTGAGTGAAAGCTATTCAACTCTTTTGTTGAAAACTTGTCTAAGGCTGTTAAAAACATATGTGATAAATAAATTCAGTCTTACTTTAATACCACCTATAGATCTTTCACAGTAAAGAAAGATCTAATAAAAAGGATTGTTTTATGTTGATGTCATATCACATAAAGTAGTGATCAAGAGGGCATACTTTGCCAGCCTAGACCTTATACAGGATAACATATAATTATAGATGACATTTTTGGCATATGATGTCATGGTACTGATGATCTATATAAATTAGTTTCCCATCAGAATTATTCAGGGCATTGGTCACAGTCTAATGAAAGTTTAAAATCTTTTCTGCCTTTTCACCTTTCATCAAATGTACTAAGAAAAAGTGTTATGTGTGGAGAAAGGTGCTGCTCTTTACATTTGTACTCTTAAGAATATAATTTTCAAAAATCACTCGATGAGAATGTGACCAGATTTACATTAGAGAAATGAGTAAGAAACTGCCCTAGAATTGTGTGAAACATTGAAGCAGTAAAATAAGGAAACAAAGAACGCTGTGTGTGTGCATGGAAATCTATGGGAAACAAGGTTTTATCCAGTGTGTAACACACTAAATGTGTATATGACTTTCTTGAGTATATTGCACTTAAAAATGCCATCTAATTCTTACTGTATTGTTTTTATTATAGTGCATATAAGAAGGACAGAACTTTATACTTTTATTTCTCAAGAGGCAATTTTCTGAGAAAAGAACAGGTGAAACAGATATCTAGGTAACATTTCATACCTTGTGACAATGATATCACTTGTAGTAAATGTTTCAATGGAGTCTAAAAGACATGCATGATAAAAATGCCAAAAATACTTCATCTCAAACCACTGCAGTGGACAAAATTTCAGAAATCATCTATAAAAAAATTTACATATGGGAAGAGGCATTTGCATTATACTGTATCAACTTACTGTATCACTAACTGATAGTTATAATAATATGGATTTCAAAGGAAACTTATGGGCATTGTCATGTTGTTTCCAGGATCACTACCCAACATCCAGAATCGTTATTGATGTATAAAAAAAACAATAATGTTATTCAAACACCATCAGCATTTCAAGAGTAATCTTAAACATACTATGTTTACAAAAGCCAGAATACAACAATCAGTAGTGGCCATTACATCATTTGTTGCTATCACATTTGTGTTTCCTTTTTATCCAGGATTGACTAGTGACAAAGCAATAAAAAGGGACTGTGAAGTGTAATATTTCCTAGAGGAGGGTGACTATAATGGTTGACAGAGGCTTTGATATAGATCAGTAGTTCTTAAAATTTCTTTGTCCCAGTAATTATAGATCCAGTTGTCTTACATCAGTTGTGTGAAAAGTTTTGGAAAGTCTGTTAAAAGATGCTTTACAAAGTCATTTAACAAAGTTTAGAATTTTATTGGATAGTCAGCATGGTTTCACTAAGGGCAAATCTTGCCTTACAAATCTTTTGACATATTTTGAAAAGGTTACTGCTTATGTAGATGAGGGTAAGGGTGTAGATTTGTATTTAGATTTCCAGAAAGCATTTGACAAGGTGCCACATAAAAGGCTTGAAAAAATTACTTCTATAGGTATGGAGAGATAAGTTAGCAAATTGGATAGAAGAGTGGCTTGATGGAAGAAAGCAGAGGGTTGTTATAAATGAAGTTCAGTCAAACTGGATTGATGTCACAAGTGGGGTAACTCAGGGTTCAGGTTTAGGAACTTTGCTCTATTTGATTTAAGTCAATGACATATATGAAGGAATAGTCAATAAATTACTTAAATTTGCAGATGATATTAAGGTCTTGAGTGTTGCTAGCTGTGAAGAGAATGCTGCTGATTTACAAAAGGATTTACATCATTCAGTGAATTGGGCAAATAAATGGCGAATGGGTTTTGATTATAATAAATTCAAGATAATGGATGTGGGTTATCATAATTTGAATTTTAAGTATCATTTGGATGGGAATAACCTTAACATTGGATCTTGGTGTAATAGTCGATTAGTCTCTTAAAACCATCCAAGCAGTGTGCTGTTACTAGTGGTAGGGCAAATAGGATTTTAGGTTGTATCTACAGAAATATTGAATACAAATCTATAGAGGCTATAATTTCATTGTACAAGTCACTGGTTAGGCCACATTTGGAATATTATGTTCAGTCTTGGGTTCCTTACATTAGTAAATACATTGAATTGTTGGAAAGGGTTCAGAGAAGGGTTACTAGAAGAGGCAGTAAATTTAAGTGAGTTTAAGAGAAAGCTTGATAAGTGCATGAGTGATAAGGGCTGGCTTTAAGATTTTTTTAAAAATTATTTTAATATAGTTTAGAGGATGAAACAGCTGAGATGGACCAATAGGTCCCATGTTGTCACAAAACATTATAATTCTGGTTGTAGAGCTAGCTCGGTGACCCATGCCTTCAAATAGACCCCTTGGCATAGTTGGACTACAAAGGAAAGGTTTGGATAGTCACTGGAGCCCCTTGGTGACCTACTCAAAATGGCTTGGTGACCCAAGGGTTAAGAACCACTAATATAGAGGATGATCTCAAGTCTTCTGGAATGTCTGTTAGTGTCAGGAAAACTTTTAACTGTCACCAGAGAAAAGTTGTATCCTTAAGGGTTCATGTTGAATGGGTCATAGAATCAACTATGGTTTGTGGTATGCATGCATGTCAGTTACTTTCCACTGATATTGGATTCATAATTTATATACATTACTTATATTCTTTTGTAGTTTCAAATGAACATTTCCATATGTCAGGAAAATTTTTATAGCTTGCATATAGAGTAAGTAAATATATGGTTGTGTTGTTGTTATTGTAATTGGGCTTGGGATTCTTCCACAGTAAGTATCTGTGACTTACTGGGGATAAATTCAGTAATAAATAAACAGCATGCACTCCACTTGTTTTCAAAATAATATATATATATATTTTGAACATGTTAAATGTATGTACAACATATTCTTTACACTATAGAGATTATAGACATATCATAAACACCACATATGTAGTTTTCTTCTTGTAAAAAGTCCACTTAGGCCTATTCAGTTGCTTTGGAATTTCAGTTGACAAGATGAACTACCTTTCCCTATTTCTATCACACTAATATGCTGTGTATAATTCATTTACAATTGTGGCACAAATTACCAGAGTCTTATACTGCTTTTCCAATAGTTGTTTGGTCATTCTTTCTTCAAAATATCCTCTGTTCCTTTTGTCAAAGTGCACTCATACTGATTCAGTAACTTTAGAACCATGCTTTGATGGAATAAAATATTATTCTTATCTCCTTTTTTACTGTTATTCTTACTCTAACATATTAAATGTTAGGCCTATCATATTTACAGCAGTTAAAAAGTCTCAAAAGTTAAGAAAGTCCTTAAAATTAAATTTATTTGTAAACCTGAGGCTTGACCTTCAGTCCTGCAGTTAAGTACATTCTAATGACATATGAACACATATTTTATGTTATATTATTACAAAGGCATATCCAGAATTAGAATATACAGTTTAAAATAGCCCCCCAGTGGCACAGCGGTATGTCTGCGGACTTACAACACTAGAGTCCGGGTTTCGATACCCATGGTGGGCAGAGCACAGATAGCCCATTGTGTAGCTTTGTGGTTAATTACAAACAAACAAACAGTTTAAAATAAATATACTTATAATTAAATTAACATTTACATTAGTAATAATCAAAAAGGAAATATGTAACCTCTCTTGTTTGATGCTTGAGCTATAAAATATTGCACCAGGTTTTAGCTGTCATTTTAGGTTTTTAAGTAGATTTGTTGATAATTAATTCAGTGCACCACGTACCTTTTGAAAAAATTGTAAGAAAAGCTTAACATGTTGATTGTTAAAAATAAGTTATTTCCAAAAAATTATTGGTCTCACAGATCATCTAATGGGTGATATTTCATTGTATACCTGTCATGAAAGTTTGGAATGGCATATAAATGATGCACAGAAGTCTGCAGTTTTCCTTAATAATTTGAAAAAAAAAAATAATATATATATATTATTATATAACAGAGCTGGCTCATTAATAGATTCCATTCAACTAATCAGTTACTACCTTGTTGG
>NW_013665967.1:593967-600823 GCF_000517525.1 Limulus polyphemus | reverse complement strand
CTTGACTCAAGTATCTGTCTCTATATCTATCTATCTCTGCAATTCTATCTTTTTTCGCTGGCTTTATTTGCCGGGCTTGTATACTAAAAAAGAGGGTGCCTGGAACAAACTAGAGTTGCCAGGAAAATTCATGATCCTTCGGGAAACTCCAGCGCGCATGCTCCCAGCTTTGTATGACTTCCGCTGTCGTAACTACACCAATAATTTTGATTATTTGGTTATATTTGTGAGTTGTGACACTGATAAATTAACTATCTGTATATGGGGTTTATCAATGTGGCTAACTTTCTAACCTCTGTGTAAGTGTGAAACTATACATACTGTAACTCAGAATGTACTAAGTGTACACAAATAATCCAAATTTTTAATAAAGTATTTTTACTAAAGACTTGTCTTTGAATTTACAAAACCTTCCGATTCAGTCTGAAGGGAAGAGGATTTTCATTAGAAATCATAATGACAATATTTCAGTTACTTGAATGCAGTTGAAATATTCAAAAATGATAATAATCAGATAATTTTTATGACATTAATCATAATTTTAATTTATTGTTAATTGGTGCTCATCGGTAGTTTAGTTAATTGCCCATCTCTTAGTTTCATTGTAGACTGATGAGCTTTGGTATTAAGCAAAAGCCTCTTTGGCCTCTAGTCTCTCAAAAACCAGTACAATATTGGAGGAAATATGATTTAAAAAACAACAACAAATAAACATGGTTTTTAGCTCTCTTACAGATTGTAAGTGTGGTCACCATATATAAAATAAAATGCTCTAACTTTAAGAGAGAAGCATTGGGCAAAATATGCTTTACAATTCTTTCTCCATCATTTTTAAAAGAAACTTGATTTCAGTGTGTATACAGCCAGGTGGAAAAGTATATATGTAGTGGACATTTTATTGACATAGAAGTAGTGTGTACACATCTGTAGTGGTTTGAAATAATTTGAAAAGGTATATGTTTATAATATTTGTAATATTTATTTTGCATTTTTAGTTTTTGTTGATTTAAAACTGATGTATGAAGGAAATGGGTAGAGACCACTGACACTCAACAACTTTTTTTTCTTCTTTGATATGTTGCATTATATACATAATACTAAAACTATGTGTCAGTTATTACTTTTGACCCCTCCTTCACTGAAACATGTATATATAGTTAAACAGTGAATTTTAATTTATACTGTTTAGCTCCCTCTTGTTAACAAATAAATTACAACATTAAAAATACATAGCTTATAACAATTCTGTTGAACTTCAAGAAAAGTATTATTAAAACTGTTCTACTTAGGATTAGAAGATGTATATATAAAAAAAGTTTGGTTAAAGATAAAATTTAAGTAATTACAGGTTCTACTTGAGAAAAAAAGGTACTTGTATTTAAAGTTTTGGTTAAAATTACATAGTAGATACTTTTAGGGTTTTCTTTAAATAGGAAGATACTAGTAATTGTTAAGGAGTTTTCTTATCAATTTTCTAAGTAAGCATTTAGAGACTAGTTGAAAGATTGTTCTTGTTTAAGAAAGGTTTTATGATTAAATGTGGCCATCAACTGTTGTTTCCTGTACAGAAGTCTACTTCTGGCATGAGGTGGACAGTCCACTTGGAGGGTGGTCCTCGCCGTGTTAACCATGCAGCAGTTGCTGTTGGTGAAAACATCTACTCTTTTGGTGGTTATTGTACAGGCGAGGATTATCAGATTGTCCGCCCAATAGACATTCATATGCTGAACACAGGTAAGAAATGCATCAGGGTTTTTTAGGCAACTTAGAAGATTATATATTGAATACAGCAAACAAGTACAATAGAATATTAAGTTCAATCTGCTTTTTTCATTTCAAATTATAGGTAAGGTTAAAATGGGTGTACTGTTATTTCATATCAAAAATAATAATTAAAAAGTCCCATTAATTTTCCTGTTTGTAATAAAGTACTTATATTTTTATAGTAAATATTGATTTGCATTAGAGATAATGTTCAAATGTTTGTGATTTCTTTATTAGTATTCAAAAAAAGATTGAATTCTAATTCATATTCTTTTGAAAAGTAAGTTTTAATTATGCATATTTATTGCTTACTAAAAAAAAGTAATGTTTCAATCATAGTATTTTTGTCATTTTCACAAAATAATGTAGTCTGAAATTATTTTGTCACGATATCAGTGTAACAAATGTGCAGGTAGCTCATTTAATAGAAAACAAGACATAAGTATTCTGTTATTTCTTTTTATCTTGATCAAAAAAGAGAGAGAGAGAACATAATATAAAATTTAATTTCTGTCAGTTGTTTCTTGGAAATATATATGCAAGACTAAAATAGAACCCTCATATATTTCTTGAGAGAAGGTGAAATAAAATCATGTAGCTACATTTCAGCATTGTATGAACTTACCTTTAGTTTTTATCCATACATTTTAGTTTCCTTAAGATGGTTTCTTCTTCCATCTTATGATCCCAGTGAACTAAGTTTTGACAATGTTCCTTTTCAACGTTATGGACATACTGTTGTGGCTTTTGGGGAGATGGTGTATTTGTGGGGTGGAAGAAATGACAATGGTGCTTGTAATGTACTCTATTGTTTTGACACGAGTGAGTATAGACAGTTTTTGCTACATATACTTCTTGTTGTGATGTTGATCATAAAGTTTTCATGAAAATGCTATTCCTTAAACTTGTTAGAAATATGCTTTTAGTCATTTACTACTGTGTTATTAAAGCTGTTATTGTAGAATGAATGGCCTTCAGGTATTGTAAAAGGATTTAAAAACTGTAAATGTATTTTATTCATGCTAGAAATGAACTTCTGATAATTCTCATGAAAAAAGGACTTTGAAGTTATTTTTATGATTAATTTTAATTTCCTTGTGCTAGATACTTATAAATGGTCTCGGCCAGCAGTTGTAGGTGTAATACCTGCTGCACGTGATGGACATTCAGCCTGTATTATTCAGAATTATATGTATATTTTTGGAGGTTATGAGGAAGTGGCTGACATTTTTTCTCAGGATGTTTTCTGTTTGAATTTGTACACCATGACATGGCAGTATATAGTTACAAAAGTAAGTAATATCAGATAATTAAACCTGTTCATCACAACAGTATTTTTTTACACAAGTAGTAAAACAACTTAAGATATAAATCATTACATTACATTTTTACTTAACTAAAAGATTGTAATCAGGTGAAACTGTAATAATGATACATGGTATATTTTCACCTAAATAGATATTTTAAAGAAGTAAAACTGAACTAAAGTATGTAACTTTGATACTGTAATACAAAATGAAGAAAAAATTACTGTTAAATCTTATTATATTATGAAACTGTGTGATTAAAATATGATAATATTCAGTAACCAAATTTGAAGTAATAAATCTAGTTTTTGTCATAACATTGTTTAATTCTTTGATAGATTGTTTAGGCAGAGTATTCATGATGAGTAAACTGGAATGGTTGGCAACTGCCTGTTGTAAACAAACACAAGTGTAGAGGACAACGTCCATTCTAGTTTGCTCATCAGCATAGTTTAATTTAATTGTATGATGTATTTGTATTTTTACTATTGCAAAAGCAGTTGTTAGTTATAAAAACTGATGACATTATTTTTTATGGCATTATCAAAACTAGTCTTTATGGATACAACAGGGAACACCAGCTCGCTGGCGAGATTTCCACTCATCATCAGCAATAGGGAGTAAAATGTACATATTTGGAGGACGTGGTGATCGGCAGGGTCAATTTCATTCACGGGATGAAGTATATTGTAATAAATTGGTTTACCTGGACACCTCAACAATGGCATGGGTCCATCCAGAAACCAGGGGTCCTGCTCCTATTGGACGCCGTAGTCATTCTGCATGTACATACTTTTTTGTTTCATTTCATAAAGAACAAATAATAAGATGTATACAAATTTGCATTTTTTAGAAATGTTTGAAAATGAAAGGTTGGATAAAGAAAAATACAAATGATTATTGAAGAAATTTTATAAGTAAATATGTTTTGTACTTTTAATTACTTAACTCTAAAACTGAACTCGGTTTCTCTGATCAACCTTGTAACCATGTAACCATACATACTATAATTCAGAATGTATTAAGTGTATCTTTAGAAAATTTGTCAAGCTGTTAGTAAATGTTACATAAAAAATCAAATATTTTAATGAATTGTTTTTACTAAAAATTTGTCTGTGAATTTACAAATCATAAACTGAGTTAGTCTGAGTAAAAGATGAATTTAATGCTAAGAATAAAAATACTCTTTTTTTCTTGGTTTACACATTTCATTTACATAACCTCTAGAACCTCCTAAATGAATATCACAAGTCTTTTTATTTTTTAATTAACACTTGTATTTTTTTCTACCCTAATTTCTTGATGACCTAATGATATAACATCTCATTCTTTTAATACAAATCTTCATGCTGGTAAGGTTAGTCTTTAGTCTGCTCAAAATTTCATAATTTTTTTTAGACCCAAATACAGCTTAATTACTAAGCTTGATAAATTGTAGTGGAATTCTGTGGTATCACTGTAGTAATTTATGATGTTTTGGTTATTTGAAATATATATCTAAAACCTAAAAAAAAAGGATTTTATTTCACATCCTCCATGTGTGAAATTTTATAAGGCTTAGAAACCTACAACAAGCAGCATAAAGAGTACAAAGGACATAACTAGAAGAGATAGTTGTTTGCTTTAGTTCTTTATTTATTGTGCTATACTTTAAGAAAAATAAGTTTGAGATCTTGTTTGTAAATATATATTATGTATTATAATTGAAATGTGACTGTATTTTACAAAATACTAGTCCACTAAAACACAGTCATAACTGGTCACTTTGTAAAGACTAAAGGTCACTCTTATATGATTCATTATTGTAACATGATATTTAAGCTATTTAGTCTAAACATTCATGATTTTTGTTATAATCTGTAGTCATTCTAGAAAGAAAATGAAAAAAGGATTGAGAAATACATTGCTTAACAAACTTTAAGACTTAATAATAAAAAAAGTGATATTATGTGTTTGAAGAAAGCCTTGTAATGTTTACTGATAATATGCCAAATTTTGTGAACATACACTTACTAATTTATGTTATAGCATGAAAACTATAACAATCACAAAATGGTTACGAGGTTGGTCCCAGGGACTGAGCCCATGCTGAAAGTTAAATTTTTTTTTGTTAAAGTTAAGACATTAAAACTTAGATAATATAAAGATTCAAATTATAAACTACATTTAGATGCCAAGCGTATTTGATATTTTACATTGATAGTAAAGTTGTTTAATTAAATTTTGAATGTAACTGTATAAAAGCTATGACGTGCACACTTTGTCATACCCAAACCTTAAGATTCAAATGTACTTAATTATGGAAAATACTATATAATTTGAGGAGGTCACATGGTTAATTTATCAAACAATTAAACATATTTTAGTACTGTAAAAAAAGTTTGTTGAAAGCTAAATATAAATTTTTAATGTTTTTTTTTTCAGTTTGAGAGTTGAAAGTTTTGGTTGTTTGTACAGAGTTTTGAAAATTACTATGTACTTTCAACTGTGAACATAATTCATTTTTCGCTTATTATAGTTGTGTTCCAAAATCATCTATATATTTTTGGAGGATATAATGGACTTACAGACAGACATTTTGGTGATCTGTATAGGTATAACCCAGGTATGTATAGGGCAAACTGTTTAAGTTTGATATCTACTTACAGACATGTATCTGTATATTTTGATATGTATGTATTTGGTAATGATGTAACTAGTGATGTGTAATAAGAAAAATTGTTCCCATGGTATTATTGGTATTATTTTTCTTTAAATAGAAATAGTTTATAACTTGGGCAAAAGGGTTGAACTTGGTACCTTTGTTGATTATGTGTTTCCATATTTAAAAAAAGTACCAGTTCTGAGTTTTTATTCAAGAACAGTCTTAAAAGATTAGTGCTTGTAGAAATTTATATTTCATTTATTTTGGGATTTTATTGTAAACATTTGTGACTGGATAACAAACAGCATGAAATTCAAAGAGTTAATATTAAAAACAGCCATAATACTTTTGTTAGCTAATCTTTGCTATATGATGTACACTATCCTACCAAAAGTCTTGGGACACACCTGTTATTGCAGGAAAATGGATGTGATGACAAAATATGCAAATAGTTTGGCATATAAGGGTGATTAGTGGTTCACTCTGAAGTCATTTCGAACTTGTACACCAAATGATGAGTACTCAGAAAGAGCTAACAGTTTCAGAGGGGAAGGATAGTTGGATGTCATTTGGGGAAAATGTCTGTATGTGCTATTGCTTAACAATTAAACATTTCCAGGTTGACAATTGGCAATGTGCTTAAGAAATGGTATTCCACAGGTGACAATGAGTGCAAGAAACAACCAGCTAGGTGTAAAATACTGATTGACAGGAGCCTATGCACCTTGAAAAGGCTGGTTACCTCATCTTGCCATCAGATTCTAAAAAATCTGTGTTTGTAGATGTGAGCAGCCACAGGCAATCCTAAAAGTGTTTCCAAGACATGTTGAGAACTGCATGTCATGAATTTTCACAGAAGAGCTGCAGCCAACAAGCTGTTGATAACAAAAACAAAAGCACACCATGGATTGGCATAGGGCAAGGCACAACGAACCTGGACCGTGGATCATTGGAAATTGGTTCTGTGGAGCAATAAGTCATGCTACATGCTCTTCGAATCTGATGGATGTGTTTGGGTATGGAAAATGCTTGGAAAACTCTTATTACATGAGTATGTTGTTCCAAGAGTGAAGTTTGGAGGTGGCCGTATCATGGTCTAGGGAGCGCTTCTCATGTATAGACTAGATCAGTGGTTCTCAAA
>NW_013665967.1:588866-593040 GCF_000517525.1 Limulus polyphemus | reverse complement strand
TATTTCATGAATTTATGCCAATAAATTTGACATCAAACTATACATTACAATTCAAATTTTAGTATTATATATTACTTAATTTCATAATTTAAAAGTAAATATTCAAAAACCACACCTAAACACCGATTTTTGTGTCACATGGTATATTGAATGCAGCACTAGTTCAAATTAGACGTTTGTGATGTCAAAATACAAAGTCTATAGCTTTGTATAAATTACAAACTGAAATTACCGATATTAACAAGCTAAAACATAAAATAAGAACCTCATATCTTTTCTATTTGCTGAAACATCACTTATATACTGAATTAAACACAGTGGCCCTGCTCACCTTTTTCCATTTTTGGAAATGCTCCCTTATATACACTTAGTTCTGTCTGTGACATGTAAACAACCAACTGAAAGCTCAGAATGTCCCCCTAATTGCTTTCTCAGCCATTTTCAAGTATTATGATATCACCTTGTTCCGCTCCACATGTCACAAAGCAAGGATTGTGAATGCGTAGTTTGAAGAGAATAACATCACAACAATTATAGCGACCAGTACAGAGCCCCAACCTCAAACGGATAGAACATCTTTGGGATAAACTGGAATGCAGAATTATGACAAGGCCAAGATGGCCCCCTTCAGTAATGGAGTTTACTAATACTTTAAAGGAGGAGTGGAGCACAATACCACCAGCTTTCTACCAGAAATTAGTAGACAGTCTTCCACGACACATTGAAGCAGTCATTAAGGCCAATGGCAGGCCAACACACTAAAAATTTCTTGGAATAAAAACATGTATTATTCATGACTACCAGTGTCCCATGACTTTTGGTAGGATAGTATATGTGTGACTGTGGAAGTGTTATATATGGTGACATAGATGACAGTGCATTATTGTTGTTTGTAGTACTTCTGCTTATTTACTGATATCAGAAAGGCAAGAAATACAAGTTTAACAAATTAAAAGCAAAAATTGTTTTTTTATATACTTATAAAAAAATATTTATGAACTTTGGATGTAATGTTATAATTTAATGTTCAATCACATAGTAGTTTATTAGTAAAATATTTTAATAGCCTGGCAAACACCCTATTGTAAGTATCTATTTCAATTTTAATACATTTCCAGGTCTGAAGTAAAAGAAAATGCAAACAACACAAATTTTACTGCATAATCCAGTTTGTAATGTGTTTTTAGTTATTCAATGGATGTATAGGATGTGAGAAGTATCAAGTTATTTTGCATTACATATTTTGTAATTTAAACCAGTACAATAATGTGTGTGTGTGTATGTGTGAAATTCAATCATACTAATTATGATAATCTTGAAGATTATATTAAAAGTTTCTCGTTTATCTGTTTAAATTTGGACTGGGTGTGGACCAGTGGTTAGCATGATACGTTATGGTATAGTATGAAGGGTTCACAGTTTGAGATATGATGCCAACAAACATGCTCCACTTTTTATTAGTGGGAGTGCTATAAAAGTTACAGTCAATCCTGTTATTTGGTTCAGAGATTCAGAGGACATTGGGTGCTGGTGAATCATGTCCTCTCTTTCTTCATTAGCTCAATTATGGATGGCTGTACCTGTATCTTAGGGATCTCTGACTTTGCCCACTTGCTTATAATGTGCCATTTAAATTTAACATTCTAGTTGCCTTATATAATTTCTTTTAATTTGCATGTGATCCACCTTAGTGTTATTTCGATTCCATGTTGTTTAGGCTTAATGCCTTATACAATGTACGTTCACATGCAGGACACTGAGTATTACTAGTTAAAGTAAAAACAATTAACATTGATAAAATGCAACTCACATGTCAAAATACTTTTCTGGTTTGTAAAATAAAGAAAAATGCAATTGCAAATACAGCAGATACTAATCAGAATACAGAAAGAAGGAAAAAATGAAAGTAACTTAAATTGAATTAATCCTTGTTAACCCAAAAGCCAAGTTGTCAACATTTTATCAGTAAGCATGTAATTTACAGTAAATCAATGCAAATATTCATTCCATTTTTCATTATAAAATAATTATATAAAAACAACTAGATATTGATTAAGAAAATGCTTTTACTTTTACTTTATGTCTAGGTGGTATATCTAGAAAGTTTTTCTATTGTTAGGGATACCAATACCTGAAAGGCTAGCACTATGAAAGAGAATATTGTTACCAGCATGGTTTGGTTCGCAGACCAGCATTGTCATGGAGGATAATGGAACCTGAGTATAGTGTTGTTGTTTCTTCTCTAGGTTTGGTATATGGATTTGTACGATTAGCACACTGTCATGGAGTATATTGACATTTAGGTGCACTTTTTACATTTAACTCTTTCAGTACAGGATCGGTCCCTGGGATCAACCTCAACCATTTTGTGCTTGTTGTAGTTTTCATGCTATAACATAAATTAGTAAGTGTATGTTCACAAAGTTTGGCAAATTATCAGTAAACATTACAAGGCTTTCATGCACGAAATATTACTTTTTTTTTTTATTAAGTCTTAAGGTTAGTTAAGTAATGTTTTTCACATGCCTTTTTTCTTTTCACATGTTGCCTATCCAACATGCAAAGTAATTTTAATTTTAAGGTTAAAAATAATTTTATGCATCAGAAAAGTTTCAAATTTCACACGAAATCTTTATAATGTCCAGATAGCTATTAAACATTTCTTACGAAAAAAACTATATTTTATGTTATTTTCACTAACGAATCACAGTATGGTTCAGTTGAGTTGACAGATCTCATAACCACCATAAACAATTAGGAAATGAATATAAGTTATGCCTTTTTCGTTCTAGAATGACTACAAATTATAACACAAAAATACAAATGTTTAGACTAAATAGCTTAAATCTCATAACATTATACATTTATATATAGTTATTATTTTTATTATACTGACATTCCAGTTGTGCCTGAATAACATTAACAATACAGAAGTTACAATGACGTGGTGCACGTGCACTCATGTTATTGTATCCAATAATATAAAAGTGACCTTTTGTCTTTACAAAGTGACCTGTCTTGGCTGTGTTTTAGTGGACTAGTGGACATTTCAGTTATTATGCATAATATATGTATATACATTATTACTATTTATGTTAATCCCCAGTGGCACAGTACCACTAGAAACCGGGTTTCGATATGCATGGTGGGCATAGCACAGATTGCCCTTTATGTAGCTTTGTGCTTAATAACAAACAACAACTATTTACATTAAAGTTCTTGAACTTATTTTTCTTAAAACGTAAAACAGTAAATAAAGAAGTAAAGCAAATAATTATCTCTTCCAATTATGACCTTTGCATTCATTTGATGCTTGTCGTGGTCGCTAAGCCTTACAAAATTTTGCACATGGAGGATCTGAAACAAAATAATTTTTTTTTAAGTTTTACATATATATATATATATATATCTTTCAAATAATCAAAAAATCATTAATTGCTATATCAATACCATAGAATTCCACTATAATTTATCAAGCTTAGTAATTAATTTTTATTTGGGTTTAAAAAAATATGAAATTTTGAGCAGACTAAAGACTCACCTTACCAGCTTGAAGATTTGTATCGAAAGTTATCATGTTGGAAGGTGTAAGGGCCAGTACCAAAAAACTACCACAATGTTGGATACAATGACAGAACATCAATATAGGACTCAGCATTCATGGATCCATGCACTGCAACCAGTGGATCTAGTCCAGTGGTTCTCAAACAGTGCACCCCAGAGCTTTTTCAGGTGCGCTCCGTAACATTCCTGAAAAATCTATCCAGATATGAAAAGCAAATGTATACTAAGTTACTATATTATACCATTTCTTTACGAACACTCTGCTTGTTTTGTTGCGACATTATTATGATAGTTATAAGTTACTTTTCTTGCAACTAGCTTCTGGTTCGCAAGTTTTGCACGCGTTTGAAACATGTAACAAACGTTGCTGAAACGGCATGTTAACACCGGCACTAGCTTTCATCACGTGGCAACTGGCAGTGTTGCATAACAGGCGTTGGTGAGTGGGCGTGTCGTTCTTGTGAACTGCCGTCAAGAGTAAACGTATTGGTCCTTTTACAAGTTTCAGAATAATTACCGTTGATATAATTGTCTTTGTTAAGAATAATTCACCCATAAAAATGGATAAGTTTCTTAAAAAGAATGTGACATTGATGAATGTAATCCTGAA
>NW_013665967.1:580706-588729 GCF_000517525.1 Limulus polyphemus | reverse complement strand
TAATATATAATACTAAAATTTGAATTGTAATGTATAGTTTGATGTCAAATTTATTGGCATAAATTCATGAAATAGTAGTTCAATAAAATTTTGAATGTGAATTAAAAATGTGCAATGATATGGCCTTTGACTGGTGACCCGTGTAGAAAGGGTAAATACACAACAATAAAGAACCTTTACATATAATGTTTTGTCAAGTAATGGTTCAGACTGATGGAAGTATAATTGTTTCTATTTAGAATATACTTCCACTAATTTAATTTTATTTTCCAGAAACAAACAGATGGTCTGTTGTGGAGGTTAAAGGTCGAAGTCCATGTGCTCGCCGAAGACAGTGTTGCTGTGTAGTTGGAGGAAATATTTTTCTGTTTGGAGGGACGAGGTAGTTTCTCTTGTTTTGCACCAGTTTGATAAGTTTTATATTGTTATTGCAGTTTAAAACAATGATTGTGTAGATTTGACACTTGTCATACTTTGTTAGTTAGTTTTTCACTCCTCTAAGATTCATGTCTTATTCTCATGTTGATCAGCTTTCAAGGTTCAGGTGCTATTATTGGTACTACATATGTACATTGCATTTTTTGTTTCTATATCGAACGTACCTTGGCTGATCAAGTATATGGTGGAAAAGGAAGAGAGTAATTAATGAGCCCTTAACTCAGACATCTTGATTTTGGGGCCTTCTTTAATCTTGGCCCTCTTTTGTCTCTCAAATTGCTGATACCAAAAAATGCCTCTTGTAAAGGGTATAGATAGTTGTAACTTATCGTGCAGTCTATTTATTCCATATGATAAAGGTTGTAAATGTTTTAACACAATCACATTACAAATGACCAGTACCACATGTTTATTTCAAATAATATGGGCATTGTGTGCTCTAGTTGTTGTTTTCTTTCATCATTCCTTGGGGGCAGACATCCCTGAATTTTTATCAGTCCATTCTAAAAAATGACTGTCCCTCACCCCTCCTTTGAAGAATATGACAATAAAAAAGAAGTAGATGAAATACTAAGGGTTTAAGTTGTTGCTAACCAAACCACCAAATGCACTTCAAAATTGTCATTTGATTTGGCGAGTCATTATTTATTTCAAACCTATAAATTGCAGTCATAATATACTTTTAAATTTAAGTATATGGATTTGGCTAAACTGGAATCATTTTGATTCCAAGAGCTCTAGTGATAAATAATGTTGTGTGTGCAAGAGAGTTAATTTACAACTTCTGTTATACAATGTAATAGTGACTAATTTGATCTTAGTTTTCAGTAAGATATTAAGTGTGATGTGTATATCAGATTTTATTGTTTCATAAATTTGTTTTCAACTGACATTTGCCCTTTATACAATTTAGTCCTAGTCCAGGTGGTATTGTGTTGCCAACACCACCAGATGCAGAAGTTGGTGATTCAGCTTTGATGGATCACTCGGACCTTTATGTCTTAGACACATGTAAGTTACTTGCTACATTCAAATTCATTTTATATATGAGTGTGCATGTATCGTGAAGTATTTGATATTAGTTAATATTTTTATATGGTAGAGAAACCAATAGTTGCACAATATCTGGCTTAAGGACAGTGGGACAAATCAATACTACAAAGATATCTAGCTTTCAGTTGGTAAGTTTATGGAGTTAAAAATTGATACCTTTAAGTTAACTGGTTTTAATATACCAAGTTTTTTGGAAGTAAGAGACCAGTGACAATTAACTAAATGTAGCTTTAATATAGTGCACTAAAGTAAAAAAAAAGTTTCAAGAGTAGAGGTGAAAAAAGTAAATTGAAAGGTAAAACATTATAAAGTGTTCTTTACATCTTGAACAATAAAATGGTTGTTTAACTCTTAAATGAGTTTTGTTACATCTTAAATCAATTCATCTTTGATAACTTAGCATTTATTCTGTAATTACTCAACCATGTGTAATAATAATAATATTATTCAAAAAATAATGGATGAATTTTAGTTTATATTTGTTATAATTTCTGCAGAATTTAATGTATTTTTCTGTTGTGATTTCAGATAAAACTTGGCATATTAGTCAGGTTTTGCATATGTAAAATTCCATAAGTGTAGCTTGAATTAATAAAAAAAATTGATGAATTCCTTTGTTTGTATTTTATTATTTGAAGCAAGAAAGTTGTAGACTTTGTCTGTTTTCAGTTCCCTCACTAAAAACTTTGTGTATGCTGCTAGTCATAGAACATCGGTTAGATCAGAGTTGTCTTCCTAAAGTTGTCAGGTAGGTTTTTGTTGTTGAATATTTTTTTGTTACTTCTCAGGAAGCACATAAACTAGTTGGATTAATGTTGTTGTTTTTTATATTAGATATGTTGTATTCATATTTTAATGTACTGATCTGAAACATACATTAGGTTAAGGAGTACTTCTTAACATCTGAGGCATTGTGCTAAATTTTTGTACAAAAGATATATATATGTGAATGTTTATGTAAGGTAAAAGTTAACAAGTGGATGTATTTTGAATGTGTCATAATATAATTTGAACATCATTGTTTGTTTCAGGTGGGAAATTGAAGCTATGATCACTAACAACAGTATTAGTAGACCATTACCTACTATGGGATGATTGACAATCTTATTTTGTGTTTAGATACATGACCTTTAAAACAAAAAATAGCGTTTATTTATTTAAGAAATATTACATTGTATATAAGAAACTTGTGAAAGGAAAATCTGTTTTAAATGAATAAAAGGGTATGTGCTGTAAGGTTCTTCTCTATAGCTAATTTTAAGTATATGACTCACTTTATTTTGATTTTAACTATTATTCACTGGTTTTTACACCATATAAAAATATTCTGTTTAAGCTTTTGATATTTGATTAAAAGAGTGACAAATTTCAGACTTCACCATATTATGTTAAATAATTCATGTTTAGAAATACAGGTTATATTCAGGCCTTGGAGTGTAAAATGTGTGAACTGTTTTGATACTGAAACTAAGACTAAATTGAGATAAATATTTCTGTGATTCAAAAATCAGCAAGTCATCATTGCTAAATTAATGGGAATACTTACTTGAATTTCATTACATCTATGTTTCAGGCATTTCTGTGGAAAGCTTATGCAATATGTGGGAAGAGTCAGTTTTCTGGAAAGTTTATTGATAGGGGAGCTTATCAAAAAGCCACTACAGCTAGAAAGTAAATAGTTTTGTGGATGTTCATGTAATTAGTTTAAAGCTTATATTGTATTATCACAGCAGGAGATTACAGTTTTCTGAAATACTTAATATGTGGTATGGTTTTTGAAATTTCATTATAGGCTAGACAATTATATCAGATCTATTATTAGCTATGTTGTAATTACTATAATGAGTAGAAAACCTAACAGGACTCAACACAGCAAGAAATTACAGTTTTGTATGATGTTATATTAAGTTAGAAGTTTGTGTGGATCTTACCTAAGTGGAGGAATAGAACGTTTTTTTTTAGTTGCTGTAGTGAGTAGCAGTTTATCAAAATGGACAACCATATATATACCCTTAGTCATGTTCATGTATGGTTATTTAAGATCCCAAGGTCAGAAATTATTCCATCTTGTTGTTTAGAAGGTCAGTTAGTACAGTACAAATCCATATTATCTAGAAAGTAAATATAAAGTATACATTCTACGAAACTGACAGCCAGGAACTCGTAGATAGCAGTACTCTAAATTGCATTGTGTTTACCTTTTATTATTAATAGTAAATTCTAAAACATATATTTATTTTATTTTAGAACAAACCATGATTTTAAAGATACATTTGTGTTCATGAGAAACATGCTGGCAAAGGTCATTCATTGTTATAGATTTGAAGGTTCATGTACAAAAATTTGTTATAAATGAGAGGCCTTACTCACATTTGTAATATGTGTGTTGTATAAAAGATATTTATGTAAAAGTCTGCACAAAATGATGCGTATTATGTGTTTTATTGGATCACACATTTTAGCTATGTAGCTAAAACAAAGAAATTAACCTAGAGATATTCAACATCAGTTACTAAAAATTTTTCTTATTATAGCACTGTCATTATAGGTAGTGTATCTTAACAGACTTTTTGGATCCTTGCTAACAAGTACTACATAGAAAGTCATTCACTTGTTAGTGGTTGTATAACTAAAAATTGCACAGTTTGCTGTATCTACATACTGTTATTTTAAAGCAAGAGGACATTTCATTGTTTGCTGTAGTAACAGTTGTTTTGAATTATTAATGGTGTCTGAATGAATGAAAGTTGACCTTTTTTTTTGATTAAAATAATAATTTTTAATTTGTTTTTGTTGATTTTATTCTTCACAAAAACTTTAACTTTTTTCCATTCACACAAAGTGCAAGTGTCTTTGCATTCAACGCTAACTAGTTATCTTAAAAAAATCTGAATATCTTTTTACTTTGTAGCTATTAATTATCATTTTTCCATTCACACAAAGTGCCAGTGTCTTTGCATTCTACGCTAACTAGTTATCTTAAGAAAATCTGAATATCTTTTTACTTTGTAGCTATTAATTATCAGTATGAAACAGCAACACATCCTTGCTTTTTTCTTTTTGCCTTTGTTATTAGTGTCAAAGGCAATATATCATAACATCAGATTTTGCATTATTTACCATATTAGTTATTATTTCATGATTACAGTGTTTTATAATAGCTTTTCAGTTTTGGTTGTTTACACCATTGTCCAAGTGAGTTCTGTTACTGAGAAAAAAGCAACAACTTTAAAATTCAGAAATTCTACTCACCCCTTCACCACAGAAAGCTGTTACTTCATATGCACTGCTGTGTAATTTCCTATGTATATCATAAGCCTTGAACTAAGCTCCCACCCCTATGCCTGTCAATGTGTGTTGCACCAGCCGGTGATATGGTTATAATTAAACTATAGCCCTCCACCAATATAAGGGTAACACATTCTCCTTGAGTACTAACATCTGAACGCGTGTTTTTCTTCAGCACTGCTGGTGTTCAGACATTTTTGCGGGATTTGCATACAATTTAGTCTTTTACCTAAGTTCTTTTTTCTTTGTTTCATTTATGTAGTTTGTCTTGTCTTTTTTGTTGTTGTTGTTGGACTACAAGACCCTTGCCTATTTAACCACCTTATAAACAAACAAAGAAGTTGATCATTGTTGATTTGTGAGTAATTTTTGCCCATAATTTCTCAGATCCACATTTCTGTTACTTCCTGAGGCCCTGACATTCCAATTCAAGATTCTCCTCCTACAGTTTCATTGGTGAATGGGGGTGCTTTGTCTGTCAGTGTTGTTACTACCATTGTACATCAGGTGGTTGGTACTCTTCTACCTCTTCCAGGTCCCTTATTGTTCTGTTTCTGTTGATTCTGCTGAGCTTGTCTCATCTAATGATTACTTCAACCAGCACATCCATCCATTTGCCTTTGCTTCTGGCTATTCTCATCTTGAAGAGGACCAGGTACCCCTGCCTCCTTCCTTTGCAACTGTCATTGCTCAGACTTGTGACATTCTTTGTCCAGTAATTTTTTATGAGTCTTGGATTGCTCTGCTTCATAAGCCTCAGTCTTCTGAATTTCTTTTCTTCACTCTTCCCCAGACATTTATGTTCATGCTGATACTTTTCTGTCCAACTGTGCACTGATCCATATCAGCCTTGAACTCCTTGTCTTCGTTACTTTTGCTATGGCCTATGATCATGATCCTTCTGATTTCTTGAACCTCAGTCCAGCTTGGTATTCCCTCCTTTCTCCTACTTTGTCTCTTACTCTTCCTCAATCTAATTTTATTGTGTTATCATCACATAGCTGCTTCACTATTTGTCTATTTTTAACCTTCTTAGAGGCTTTTCGTTGAAACACTGACAGTTTTGATAGAGACAATCATTCCTGTTTGTTAGCTACCTTGATTTCAATCTCTTCTTTGGTGATGTGGTTTCTTTGTTTTTGAGATTTGTTTGGTCAGGATTCCTTTCTTTCAGATGTACATCCCCCCTTCTTCTTAGCTCTAAAGCCTTCATTTTATTTCCTTCATGACAAAGTCATTGATAGTTTTCCTAATTCTTTGGAATCTTTGGCTGAAGCTGCTTACCAGCAGTCTTTCCAGATTTCTTTTGCTTCTCACATTACTAGATCACAGGTGCCCCCAAACAAGTTATCTGTCCTTGGGAGTCATATGGGGTTGCCACCTCCCCTGATCTTCATCCTATTGTTACTTCTTGCCTTCCCCTTTTTGGCAGGGCTGGCTGTCATAGTTCAAGAATGTGACTTGTCTTGTGTACTGCCCCTTGGGTTCCCTTTACCAGTGTGTGCCTGCTGTCTTTAGTCACAGTAGCCCATTGCACTGTCTCTCATTGAGGGACCTGTTTCCAAATGATAGTGCCTGATGACAGTGGACTACTCATTTTGTGATGTTTTTCCCCCAGTGTGAATTCCTCCTCCTAATTTCTTGTAGTGGAGTACAAGAAAACCCTTACTTCCCTAGTTACAAGGTGCTGGGGAAGTCAATATGGAGAGTTTCTCATTCTCTGATGCAATCCTACTGGTATGAGACTGTGTGGATGCATCCCTCATTTGAGAAGGTGGGCTGGGGTTTTGCCTGGTAATGTAATGCAGGACACCCCGCTATGTTATGAACTAAACCATCCTTGGTAATTAGGTCCAGTCAGATATCTTGGGTTTACCTTGGGACACAGGTCTGGGATGCTACTCCCAGTACTTGACTTTTATTGTGAGTATCTCTCATAAGTATTTTTCCCATATTGGAATGGCCTGACTTATGGTTCTAGCTACATTATACACTCATGCTCAGCCGTCCGGTTATGAATAATAAGGTATGGTTGAGCAGTCTATCATTCTACCCACCTTTATGGATCATCAGCACCCAGCAAAAGAATCTTATGACTATATATTTTGCTCTACCACCCCTTTTAGGCAAAGAGTATTCCCTGCTTGAGAAGGATGCGGTCTTCCATTGATTGCTATCCTATTACGCCACTCACCTCACTTTCTTGTGGTTGTCACATTCCACAGGTTTCCATTTCTGATACTGTTTTCAGAAAGCTGCTCATCTTGTAATTTCTCTGCACAGACTCCTCTGCCATCTTCATTATGGGATTCTAGCTCTTTGTAATGCAAAGAGGTGAATATTTATCTGAAATACATTTTCAGGTAAGAAAAATGTTAACATAAGAAGTATTGTGCCATCTTGCTGCATTGATCTTCTTAAAATTTTATCATTTGTTATGATATTTGATCAAATTTTCCAGTCTATAAGGCTTCATTATTTTCTTGACTTAGCATTTCACAGTGTGTATTTTACATTCTGGACTTTAATATTTGTATAAGGATTTATTTATCAGGAAGTGTTACATTTAGCAACAAATATCAGCTAAAACATGCATTTTTTAAAGGTAAGCAGTAGTAATATTTAACCAAATATTTTAATATAAAATTGTGAAATGTTAATATACCAAGATAAGTAATAACCTTAATATGGTTTATAATGTCCCATAGTGGAACACTGAGATATCAAAGAACTACTTATATTTCAAAAACATATATCAAAACAAAGTAACAAATACCTATAAAGCATATCTGTGAAAGGACCAGATATGGCTCAATATTACACACAAAACAAGATTGAGTTACTATAAGTATTTTTCTAATATTTATTCTTGGAAATTTAATACAATTGACAAAAAATAACTTTATACAATTCTAAAAAAAAAAGTTTTTTTTCTGCTCCTGTAAGATCTTGTAGTATTGACTGGAGTACTTTAGACCTTTGTTCAACTAGATGAGATATATAAACCACAGTAATCCAGAAGTAATTTATTCAATTGAACCAATTAAATGTTTCACCATTACAACTTCTTCATGGTTTTTACAAAACAGGTCCAAGTAATAAGTTAGGTTAAATTACAAACCAAATGTTATATTTCATGTAGTAATAGCTTGTATAATGTTGTACTTAATGCTACATGAAATAAACATTTAATTGATAATTTAACCTAATTTATCATATTGACATGTTATACAATATATATATA
>NW_013665967.1:577671-579829 GCF_000517525.1 Limulus polyphemus | reverse complement strand
AAAAATCTGCAAATGGGGATAGTAAAAAAAAGTAAGAAAACAAGGCTCGAGATACTGTAGACATTACTTACTCAAATTATAAACGCTTATTTTGGTTATAATGGTGTTACCTAGAATTACATTTGGTGAAGTCAAAATATGGACTTCTAGTTTGAGTAAATAATATGTGCAATATCTCCAGCCTTGTTTCCTTACTTTTTACGATCCCTATTAGCAGGTTTTTAAATTACCAATTTTTTACCTTGTTTGCTGGCCTTTTTTTATGCTTAACTATGGGCAAAGGATTACTTGATATGATAGCTAACTTTATACATAGTAATGATAATAAACATAGCTAGCTGATATGGTTCATGATGATTTACTGTACCTCTTGACTATTTGATCGCATTAGTTCAAGATGTAAAATGTAAAGTTGAAGATTCTCATGGAGATTTGTTTGAGAATATAGTGAGCATTTATAGTTATCTGTGTAACTAAGTTCTCTGTATATAATGCACAGCAACGGACAAATATATGCCTGGACTCGGAGACAATCGCCATTAAGCGTGTATAAAATTTTACCAGTAGAAAAGCAGCTTTCTCAAATACAAAATACGTATAAAACATCGCTTTAAGTAAACCTTCGTGTATTTTGAAGTAATTACTCTACGAATATGTGTAGTAAAATATGGGTACTGATTTTATCTTTCTTTTTTTTTTAACTCCTTCACTTCATAAATACATCAAGTGTATAGTGTACAAAGTATTAAAAATGTACATGTTACAGTTATCTAATGTTCATCTATTATAATTATTGGCTGGCAATTCCTGTTTCACTCTGTATTTAAGCTTTTTAAAGAAACACCAAATGTTTGTAAGAGAGCTAACTCCTAGGGGTAATGATAACAAATTGACTTTTCAATACCTCTACGACCTTCGCAGTTCGTTATTTAGTAATGTACGAAAGGTTTGAGTGCAATATACCATGCCGTTTTTGTTGTAGGCAGACAAGAGAATAGGAATAAGGAGGATGAGAAGAATTACAAAAGGGGCATTTTGAGCGGATTTTCTTTTCCTTGCAAGTCTAGCATGCATGCTTTTTTTGTGTGCATTTCTACATATATAACATTAGCAGTTAATAGTAAAGGTTTTAAAAGTGTTATTTGAGCTGAATCTTCATTGTTTAAGGTTTTTTTGCCCGAACACACTATTAGGGTTTTGTGCAATTCCTTGCGATCTCTATTATGAAGCACTATCATGGTATATATTATTACCTTGGAAGGAAAGTTTTTCTTATTTATTATCACAAAATTTAAGTTTTTCATGTTACAGAATTAAGATACTTGTTTAAGGAATCTTGTCAGTTAGCCTAGAATATGAATGTTTGAGATTTTTGTATTTAGCCATATCTTTATTTTTACTTACGTTTGAATATAAGTGTGTGAATAGTGTTGTACTTATATCTTAGTACTACAATTGTTGAATATTAAAAGTAAGTTCAATCCGGAAACTCTAAAAGAGTGTTGTTTTAGACGTATCTTTTCAAGACAAGTTTTCGTTTGTTAATTGATAAAATTTTAAGTGAAATACAGCATCCTCAATTCTCCATACTAGCATCATTAATTAAGCAATTACCAACCTTTTATGCTTCTACTATTATCTTTTTATATTTAGTTTTCAACTGAGATACGAACGATTTCACCTGCGATTTGGTAGTGAAGGTCAAAACATCACGATAGTAAGCAGTAGGATGAGCAGACAGGAACACTTTGAAAGCAGCCACAGACATAATATTGTACTCAGTTTGCTGCACAATATCTACCAAGGTAATTCTGAATGGTTCCTGAATATCTCTGCATGTTATTTGGAGACTTCCATGCTTCTTGTGCTTGGCTGTTAAGCTCGTGATGCGTTGACGTATTTCAGTCATCTTATTTCTTCAAATCACTTTTCATAGGCCCAATGCTAAAAACTGGAAACAACTTCTTTTTAGCCAATAAAAATGTCACAAAAATTTCAGTTCAAATTAAGAAAACCTGATTGGCTAGTTTTTTTTTATTCAAGAAAAATGTCCCCCACTGGCTCGTTAGGGGCCTGTTAAAGTTTTCATTGTAATCAACAGCATTACTGCACTGGCTTGGCAGTCAATTTTTGGTTTCACATATTTTAGCCATCGTTT